>NW_027015848.1:0-115000 GCF_036934945.1 Oncorhynchus masou masou
ATATATATATAAGATGTTCTGGTGGCAGCTGCAGAGAGGTGGCCTGTGGTGGTGTCTGTTTTTTCAGGCTGTTGGCCTGACGTACGGCGAGATGGATTTAAATAGTGGAGTAGGGTGGGGGGTTGAGTGTAAGTTAGATGGTGGGAGTGTTTGTTGATTTATTTTCTTAAAGCAAATTATAAGGGAGGTATACCGTATATACCAGTCTACTCGTAGGTGGCGGTAACAAAACATTTATTGAATACCAAACGCGACCTTAAACCTCATCGAAGAAGGTCGGGACAGAGAAAATAATGAATGAGCAGACCGAAAGATGGGGATAAATGTCAGATCGGAAAAATCTTTACTTTCGTTCCGTCTTTTGACGACAGGGTCTGCTGGCTAAAATACTCATCACTGGCACATGATTCTTGATCTGCGGTGGCCCACGATTTGAGCCACGTGTGACAGGGCATAATTACCTCTTGCTAGCAGGGTGAGAGAGTTAGATAACGTCATCTGTCTAATGTACAAAGTGACAATAAGATGGAGACATATGCTAAACTGTGTCGCTAGCTGGCTTTGCATAAGCTGTGCCCGACAACAACAAAAACACTACAAAATGCAGCTAAAAAATGGCTAACGAGCATGTTAGCCACCTCTGGCTCAAAGTTTAACTTGCTGTAGTGCAACTATAGTTAAAAACATTTAGCTAAATCGCACCAACCATGCATTGTATATAATTAGCTGTTGTTGCCTCAACGATTAAACATTTTTACAACCTCCCGGCATGTAATATAGTATAGACTAGCTAGGGTTCAAAGCACCATGTGAATCACTGTGCACTAGTCCCGTGTAATATAGTATAGACTAGCTAGGGTTCAAAGCACCATGTGAATCACTTGCTGTGCACTAGTCCGTGTAATATAGTATAGACTAGCTAGGGTTCAAAGCACCATGTGAATCACTGTGCACTAGTCCCGTGTAATATAGTATAGACTAGCTAGGGTTCAAAGCACCATGTGAATCACTGTGCACTAGTCCCTGTAATATAGTATAGACTAGCTAGGGTTCAAAGCACCATGTGAATCACTGTGCACTAGTCCCGTAATATAGTATAGACTAGCTAGGGTTCAAGCACCATGTGAATCACTGTGCACTAGTCCCTGTAATATAGTATAGACTAGCTAGGGTTCAAAGCACCATGTGAATCACTGTGCACTAGTCCCGTGTAATATAGTATAGACTAGCTAGGGTTCAAAGCACCATGTGAATCACTGTGCACTAGTCCCATGTAATATAGTATAGACTAGCTAGGGTTCAAAGCACCATGTGAATCACTGTGCACTAGTCCCGTGTAATATAGTATAGACTAGCTAGGGTTCAAAGCACCATGTGAATCACTGTGCACTAGTCCCGTGTAATATAGTATAGACTAGCTAGGGTTCAAAGCACCATGTGAATCACTGTGCACTATTCCCGTGTAATATAGTATAGACTAGCTAGGGTTCAAAGCACCATGTGAATCACTGTGCACTATTCCCGTTCAAGGCCCACGCGCGTCTGCATAAAACCGGAGAAAGATGACTCGTTGTGAATGTCGTATCAGCCATGTCGTTCTAGCTATTAGTTCTTATACAAATAAAAACAAAATTTAAAAAAAATTGTTAGCTGTATACATGTATACAAAAGCGATGTCTTAAATAATTATCGTGTTTTTTAATAGTTTCGATTAGAGTTGTAATTTTTATTTTATCTTATTAAAATGGTGAGATCTCAACATGGCGAATGTGCTTTAGGTGAATCCACTGCTGATTCTGTCAGGACCATAACGTTAACCAGTTATCTCAACACCAAAGAAAAACTGATATACATTTGAATTCAAATGTAAAATTTGTGCATCTGTCACGTCGCTAACTAAAGTAACTAGCGAACGTGAACTATTTATTTCATTATTGAAAACCAAAACATGGTAAATCGATCACGCGGGAGGTTTGCAACAACGTGCCTGCCTATCCTGACCATTTTCAACAAGTCTTGATTCTCGCCTAATATAACTACTTACAGTACACTTTAGCTAAAAGCTATATGGGCAAATATCCCCTTCCAGAAACGGCATCTCACCTTATCTTCGATTATAATGATCATGTTGATAGTTTAGAGACGGTGACAGTCCTTCCTGCCGGTATATTTCCTCCCTGGTTGTCTGTTTCTCGAGTAGCGGCACTGTGGACCACGCAAGCTGAACCGGACAGCTCGTTATGCAGGGGCGGGTTATGCAAATGTTATTTCAGAACAATCCTGCCCCCCTCTCTACGCTATTTTGTTTCCGCCACATTCACGGTGTGTTGTCGAAAACAGACTGTTGTATTCATTCTCGACAATAACTGCCACTCCATTAAATTAGCCTGCTGTTGCACAGCAGTCCGACGACCGCAAGGTTACACCTGCTCTTCAGAAACACGCAGTAACGTGAGGAGTAAGTTAGAAGTCAAGTAAACCCCCTGGACAGGACGGCAGTTTATCACAGTGTTCCATTCTAGTTCATCAAGACAGTGGTACACTGACAGCCCCATGTAGTGTTCCATTCTAGTTCATCAAGACAGTGGTGTACTGACAGCCCCATGTAGTGTTCCATTCTAGTTCATCAAGACAGTGGTATATTGACAGCCCCATGTAGTGTTGTGTTCCATTCTAGTTCATCAAGACAGTGGTATGCTGACAGCCCCATGTAGTGTTCCATTCTAGTTCATCAAGACAGTGGTGTACTGACAGCCCCATGTAGTGTTCCATTCTAGTTCATCAAGACAGTGGTATACTGACAGCCCCATGTAGTGTTCCATTCTAGTTCATCAAGACAGTGGTATACTGACAGCCCCATGTAGTGTTCCATTCTAGTTCATCAAGACAGTGGTATACTGACAGCCCCATGTAGTGTAGTGTTCCATTCTAGTTCATCAAGACAGTGGTGTACTGACAGCCCCATGTAGTGTTCCATTCTAGTTCATCAAGACAGTGGTATACTGTCAGCCCCATGTAGTGTTCCATTCTAGTTCATCAAGACAGTGGTACACTGACAGCCCCATGTAGTGTTCCATTCTAGTTCATCAAGACAGTGGTATACTGACAGCCCCATGTAGTGTTGTGTTCCATTCTAGTTCATCAAGACAGTGGTGTACTGACAGCCCCATGTAGTGTTGTGTTCCATTCTAGTTCATCAAGACAGTGGTATACTACCAGCCCCATGTAGTGTTGTGTTCCATTCTAGTTCATCAAGACAGTGGTACACTGACAGCCCCATGTAGTGTTCCATTCTAGTTCATCAAGACAGTGGTACACTGACAGCCCCATGTAGTGTTCCATTCTAGTTCATCAAGACAGTGGTATACTGACAGCCCCATGTAGTGTTCCATTCTAGTTCATCAAGACAGTGGTGTACTGACAGCCCCATGTAGTGTTCCATTCTAGTTCATCAAGACAGTGGTATACTGACAGCCCCATGTAGTGTTCCATTCTAGTTCATCAAGACAGTGGTATACTGACAGCCCCATGTAGTGTTCCATTCTAGTTCATCAAGACAGTGGTATACTGACAGCCCCATGTAGTGTTGTGTTCCATTCTAGTTCATCAAGACAGTGGTATACTGACAGCCCCATGTAGTGTTCCATTCTAGTTCATCAAGACAGTGGTATACTGTCAGCCCCATGTGGTGTTCCATTCTAGTTCATCAAGACAGTGGTATACTGACAGCCCCATGTAGTGTTCCATTCTAGTTCATCAAGACAGTGGTATACTGACAGCCCCATGTAGTGTTCCATTCTAGTTCATCAAGACAGTGGTATGCTGACAGCCCCATGTAGTGTTCCATTCTAGTTCATCAAGACAGTGGTATACTGACAGCCCCATGTAGTGTTCCATTCTAGTTCATCAAGACAGTGGTATACTGACAGCCCCATGTAGTGTTCCATTCTAGTTCATCAAGACAGTGGTATACTGACAGCCCCATGTAGTGTTGTGTTCCATTCTAGTTCATCAAGACAGTGGTATACTGACAGCCCCATGTAGTGTTCCATTCTAGTTCATCAAGACAGTGGTATACTGACAGCCCCATGTTGTGTTCCATTCTAGTTCATCAAGACAGTGGTATACTGACAGCCCCATGTAGTGTTCCATTCTAGTTCATCAAGACAGTGGTATACTGACAGCCCCATGTAGTGTTCCATTCTAGTTCATCAAGACAGTGGTATACTGACAGCCCCATGTAGTGTTGTGTTCCATTCTAGTTCATCAAGACAGTGGTATACTGACAGCCCCATGTAGTGTTGTGTTCCATTCTAGTTCATCAAGACAGTGGTATACTGACAGCCCCATGTAGTGTTGTGTTCCATTCTAGTTCATCAAGACAGTGGTATACTGACAGCCCCATGTAGTGTTCCATTCTAGTTCATCAAGACAGTGGTATACTGACAGCCCCATGTAGTGTTCCATTCTAGTTCATCAAGACAGTGGTATACTGACAGCCCCATGTAGTGTTCCATTCTAGTTCATCAAGACAGTGGTATACTGACAGCCCCATGTAGTGTTGTGTTCCATTCTAGTTCATCAAGACAGTGGTATACTGACAGCCCCATGTAGTGTTGTGTTCCATTCTAGTTCATCAAGACAGTGGTATGCTGACAGCCCCATGTTGTGTTCCATTCTAGTTCATCAAGACAGTGGTGTACTGACAGCCCCATGTAGTGTTGTGTTCCATTCTAGTTCATCAAGACAGTGGTATACTGACAGCCCCATGTAGTGTAGTGTTCCATTCTAGTTCATCAAGACAGTGGTGTACTGACAGCCCCATGTAGTGTTGTGTTCCATTCTAGTTCATCAAGACAGTGGTATGCTGACAGCCCCATGTAGTGTTCCATTCTAGTTCATCAAGACAGTGGTATACTGTCAGCCCCATGTAGTGTTGTGTTCCATTCTAGTTCATCAAGACAGTGGTGTACTGACAGCCCCATGTAGTGTAGTGTTCCATTCTAGTTCATCAAGACAGTGGTATACTGTCAGCCCCATGAAGTGTTGTGTTCCATTCTAGTTCATCAAGACAGTGGTGTACTGACAGCCCCATGTAGTGTTCCATTCTAGTTCATCAAGACAGTGGTATGCTGACAACCCCATGTTGTGTTCCATTCTAGTTCATCAAGACAGTGGTATGCTGACAACCCCATGTAGTGTTGTGTTCCATTCTAGTTCATCAAGACAGTGGTATACTGACAGCCCCATGTAGTGTTCCATTCTAGTTCATCAAGACAGTGGTATACTGACAGCCCCATGTAGTGTTGTGTTCCATTCTAGTTCATCAAGACAGTGGTATGCTGACAGCCCCATGTAGTGTCGTGTTCCATTCTAGTTCATCAAGACAGTGGTATACTGACAGCCCCATGTAGTGTTGTGTTCCATTCTAGTTCATCAAGACAGTGGTATACTGACAGTCCCATGTAGTGTTGTGTTCCATTCTAGTTCATCAAGACAGTGGTATACTGACAGCCCCATGTAGTGTTGTGTTCCATTCTAGTTCATCAAGACAGTGGTATGCTGACAGCCCCATGTAGTGTTGTGTTCCATTCTAGTTCATCAAGACAGTGGTGTACTGTCAGCCCCATGTAGTGTCGTGTTCCATTCTAGTTCATCAAGACAGTGGTATACTGACAGCCCCATGTAGTGTTCCATTCTAGTTCATCAAGACAGTGGTATACTGACAGCCCCATGTAGTGTTGTGTTCCATTCTAGTTCATCAAGACAGTGGTATGCTGTCAGCCCCATGTAGTGTTGTGTTCCATTCTAGTTCATCAAGACAGTGGTATACTGACAGCCCCATGTAGTGTTCCATTCTAGTTCATCAAGACAGTGGTATACTGTCAGCCCCATGTAGTGTTGTGTTCCATTCTAGTTCATCAAGACAGTGGTGTACTGTCAGCCCCATGTAGTGTTGTGTTCCATTCTAGTTCATCAAGACAGTGGTATGCTGTCAGCCCCATGTAGTGTTGTGTTCCATTCTAGTTCATCAAGACAGTGGTGTACTGACAGCCCCATGTAGTGTTCCATTCTAGTTCATCAAGACAGTGGTATACTGTCAGCCCCATGTAGTGTTGTGTTCCATTCTAGTTCATCAAGACAGTGGTATGCTGACAGCCCCATGTAGTGTTCCATTCTAGTTCATCAAGACAGTGTTATACTGTCAGCCCCATGTAGTGTTCCATTCTAGTTCATCAAGACAGTGTTATACTGTCAGCCCCATGTAGTGTTCCATTCTAGTTCATCAAGACAGTGGTATACTGTCAGCCCCATGTAGTGTAGTGTTCCATTCTAGTTCATCAAGACAGTGGTATGCTGACAGCCCCATGTAGTGTTGTGTTCCATTCTAGTTCATCAAGACAGTGGTATACTGACAGCCCCATGTAGTGTTGTGTTCCATTCTAGTTCATCAAGACAGTGGTATACTGACAGCCCCATATAGTGTTGTGTTCCATTCTAGTTCATCAAGACAGTGGTATACTGACAGCCCCATGTAGTGTTGTGTTCCATTCTAGTTCATCAAGACAGTGGTATACTGACAGCCCCATGTAGTGTTGTGTTCCATTCTAGTTCATCAAGACAGTGGTATACTGACAGCCCCATGTAGTGTTCCATTCTAGTTCATCAAGACAGTGGTATATTGACAGCCCCATGTAGTGTTGTGTTCCATTCTAGTTCATCAAGACAGTGGTATACTGACAGCCCCATGTAGTGTTCCATTCTAGTTCATCAAGACAGTGGTATACTGTCAGCCCCATGTAGTGTTCCATTCTAGTTCATCAAGACAGTGGTGTACTGACAGCCCCATATAGTGTTGTGTTCCATTCTAGTTCATCAAGACAGTGGTGTACTGACAGCCCCATGTAGTGTTCCATTCTAGTTCATCAAGACAGTGGTATACTGACAGCCCCATGTAGTGTTCCATTCTAGTTCATCAAGACAGTGGTATACTGACAGCCCCATGTAGTGTTCCATTCTAGTTCATCAAGACAGTGGTATACTGACAGCCCCATGTAGTGTTGTGTTCCATTCTAGTTCATCAAGACAGTGGTGTACTGACAGCCCCATGTAGTGTTCCATTCTAGTTCATCAAGACAGTGGTATACTGACAGCCCCATGTAGTGTTCCATTCTAGTTCATCAAGACAGTGGTATACTGACAGCCCCATGTAGTGTTGTGTTCCATTCTAGTTCATCAAGACAGTGGTGTACTGACAGCCCCATGTAGTGTTCCATTCTAGTTCATCAAGACAGTGGTATACTGACAGCCCCATGTAGTGTTCCATTCTAGTTCATCAAGACAGTGGTATGCTGACAGCCCCATGTAGTGTTGTGTTCCATTCTAGTTCATCAAGACCGTGGTATGCTGACAGCCCCATGTAGTGTTCCATTCTAGTTCATCAAGACAGTGGTATACTGACAGCCCCATGTAGTGTTCCATTCTAGTTCATTAAGACAGTGGTATGCTGACAGCCCCATGTAGTGTTGTGTTCCATTCTAGTTCATCAAGACCGTGGTATGCTGACAGCCCCATGTAGTGTTCCATTCTAGTTCATCAAGACAGTGGTATACTGACAGCCCCATGTAGTGTTCCATTCTAGTTCATCAAGACAGTGGTGTACTGACAGCCCCATGTAGTGTTGTGTTCCATTCTAGTTCATCAAGACAGTGGTGTACTGACAGCCCCATGTAGTGTTGTGTTCCATTCTAGTTCATCAAGACAGTGGTATACTGTCAGCCCCATGTAGTGTTCCATTCTAGTTCATCAAGACAGTGGTGTACTGACAGCCCCATGTAGTGTCGTGTTCCATTCTAGTTCATCAAGACAGTGGTATACTGACAGCCCCATGTAGTGTTCCATTCTAGTTCATCAAGACAGTGGTATACTGACAGCCCCATGTAGTGTTCCATTCTAGTTCATCAAGACAGTGGTATGCTGACAGCCCCATGTAGTGTTCCATTCTAGTTCATCAAGACAGTGGTATACTGACAGCCCCATGTAGTGTTCCATTCTAGTTCATCAAGACAGTGGTGTACTGACAGCCCCATGTAGTGTTCCATTCTAGTTCATCAAGACAGTGGTATACTGACAGCCCCATGTAGTGTAGTGTTCCATTCTAGTTCATCAAGACAGTGGTGTACTGACAGCCCCATGTAGTGTTCCATTCTAGTTCATCAAGACAGTGGTATGCTGACAGCCCCATGTAGTGTCGTGTTCCATTCTAGTTCATCAAGACAGTGGTATACTGACAGCCCCATGTAGTGTTGTGTTCCATTCTAGTTCATCAAGACAGTGGTATACTGACAGTCCCATGTAGTGTTGTGTTCCATTCTAGTTCATCAAGACAGTGGTATACTGACAGCCCCATGTAGTGTTGTGTTCCATTCTAGTTCATCAAGACAGTGGTATGCTGACAGCCCCATGTAGTGTTGTGTTCCATTCTAGTTCATCAAGACAGTGGTGTACTGTCAGCCCCATGTAGTGTCGTGTTCCATTCTAGTTCATCAAGACAGTGGTATACTGACAGCCCCATGTAGTGTTCCATTCTAGTTCATCAAGACAGTGGTATACTGACAGCCCCATGTAGTGTTGTGTTCCATTCTAGTTCATCAAGACAGTGGTATGCTGTCAGCCCCATGTAGTGTTGTGTTCCATTCTAGTTCATCAAGACAGTGGTATACTGACAGCCCCATGTAGTGTTGTGTTCCATTCTAGTTCATCAAGACAGTGGTATGCTGTCAGCCCCATGTAGTGTTGTGTTCCATTCTAGTTCATCAAGACAGTGGTGTACTGACAGCCCCATGTAGTGTTCCATTCTAGTTCATCAAGACAGTGGTATACTGTCAGCCCCATGTAGTGTTGTGTTCCATTCTAGTTCATCAAGACAGTGGTATGCTGACAGCCCCATGTAGTGTTCCATTCTAGTTCATCAAGACAGTGTTATACTGTCAGCCCCATGTAGTGTTCCATTCTAGTTCATCAAGACAGTGTTATACTGTCAGCCCCATGTAGTGTTCCATTCTAGTTCATCAAGACAGTGGTATACTGTCAGCCCCATGTAGTGTAGTGTTCCATTCTAGTTCATCAAGACAGTGGTATGCTGACAGCCCCATGTAGTGTTGTGTTCCATTCTAGTTCATCAAGACAGTGGTATACTGACAGCCCCATGTAGTGTTGTGTTCCATTCTAGTTCATCAAGACAGTGGTATACTGACAGCCCCATATAGTGTTGTGTTCCATTCTAGTTCATCAAGACAGTGGTATACTGACAGCCCCATGTAGTGTTGTGTTCCATTCTAGTTCATCAAGACAGTGGTATACTGACAGCCCCATGTAGTGTTGTGTTCCATTCTAGTTCATCAAGACAGTGGTATACTGACAGCCCCATGTAGTGTTCCATTCTAGTTCATCAAGACAGTGGTATATTGACAGCCCCATGTAGTGTTGTGTTCCATTCTAGTTCATCAAGACAGTGGTATACTGACAGCCCCATGTAGTGTTCCATTCTAGTTCATCAAGACAGTGGTATACTGTCAGCCCCATGTAGTGTTCCATTCTAGTTCATCAAGACAGTGGTGTACTGACAGCCCCATATAGTGTTGTGTTCCATTCTAGTTCATCAAGACAGTGGTGTACTGACAGCCCCATGTAGTGTTCCATTCTAGTTCATCAAGACAGTGGTATACTGACAGCCCCATGTAGTGTTCCATTCTAGTTCATCAAGACAGTGGTATACTGACAGCCCCATGTAGTGTTCCATTCTAGTTCATCAAGACAGTGGTATACTGACAGCCCCATGTAGTGTTGTGTTCCATTCTAGTTCATCAAGACAGTGGTGTACTGACAGCCCCATGTAGTGTTCCATTCTAGTTCATCAAGACAGTGGTATACTGACAGCCCCATGTAGTGTTCCATTCTAGTTCATCAAGACAGTGGTATACTGACAGCCCCATGTAGTGTTGTGTTCCATTCTAGTTCATCAAGACAGTGGTGTACTGACAGCCCCATGTAGTGTTCCATTCTAGTTCATCAAGACAGTGGTATACTGACAGCCCCATGTAGTGTTCCATTCTAGTTCATCAAGACAGTGGTATGCTGACAGCCCCATGTAGTGTTGTGTTCCATTCTAGTTCATCAAGACCGTGGTATGCTGACAGCCCCATGTAGTGTTCCATTCTAGTTCATCAAGACAGTGGTATACTGACAGCCCCATGTAGTGTTCCATTCTAGTTCATTAAGACAGTGGTATGCTGACAGCCCCATGTAGTGTTGTGTTCCATTCTAGTTCATCAAGACCGTGGTATGCTGACAGCCCCATGTAGTGTTCCATTCTAGTTCATCAAGACAGTGGTATACTGACAGCCCCATGTAGTGTTCCATTCTAGTTCATCAAGACAGTGGTGTACTGACAGCCCCATGTAGTGTTGTGTTCCATTCTAGTTCATCAAGACAGTGGTGTACTGACAGCCCCATGTAGTGTTGTGTTCCATTCTAGTTCATCAAGACAGTGGTATACTGTCAGCCCCATGTAGTGTTCCATTCTAGTTCATCAAGACAGTGGTGTACTGACAGCCCCATGTAGTGTCGTGTTCCATTCTAGTTCATCAAGACAGTGGTATACTGACAGCCCCATGTAGTGTTCCATTCTAGTTCATCAAGACAGTGGTATACTGACAGCCCCATGTAGTGTTCCATTCTAGTTCATCAAGACAGTGGTATGCTGACAGCCCCATGTAGTGTTCCATTCTAGTTCATCAAGACAGTGGTATACTGACAGCCCCATGTAGTGTTCCATTCTAGTTCATCAAGACAGTGGTATACTGACAGCCCCATGTAGTGTTCCATTCTAGTTCATCAAGACAGTGGTATACTGACAGCCCCATGTAGTGTTCCATTTTAGTTCATCAAGACAGTGGTATACTGACAGCCCCATGTAGTGTTCCATTCTAGTTCATCAAGACAGTGGTATACTGACAGCCCCATGTAGTGTTCCATTCTAGTTCATCAAGACAGTGGTGTACTGACAGCCCCATGTAGTGTTCCATTCTAGTTCATCAAGACAGTGGTATACTGACAGCCCCATGTAGTGTAGTGTTCCATTCTAGTTCATCAAGACAGTGGTGTACTGACAGCCCCATGTAGTGTTCCATTCTAGTTCATCAAGACAGTGGTATACTGACAGCCCCATGTAGTGTTGTGTTCCATTCTAGTTCATCAAGACAGTGGTGTACTGTCAGCCCCATGTAGTGTTGTGTTCCATTCTAGTTCATCAAGACAGTGGTGTACTGACAGCCCCATGTAGTGTTGTGTTCCATTCTAGTTCATCAAGACAGTGGTATACTGTCAGCCCCATGTAGTGTTGTGTTCCATTCTAGTTCATCAAGACAGTGGTATACTGACAGCCCCATGTAGTGTTCCATTCTAGTTCATCAAGACAGTGGTATGCTGACAGCCCCATGTAGTGTTGTGTTCCATTCTAGTTCATCAAGACAGTGGTATACTGACAGCCCCATGTAGTGTTCCATTCTAGTTCATCAAGACAGTGGTATACTGACAGCCCCATGTAGTGTTGTGTTCCATTCTAGTTCATCAAGACAGTGGTATGCTGACAGCCCCATGTAGTGTTGTGTTCCATTCTAGTTCATCAAGACAGTGGTATACTGTCAGCCCCATGTAGTGTTCCATTCTAGTTCATCAAGACAGTGGTGTACTGACAGCCCCATGTAGTGTTGTGTTCCATTCTAGTTCATCAAGACAGTGGTATACTGACAGCCCCATGTAGTGTTGTGTTCCATTCTAGTTCATCAAGACAGTGGTATACTGACAGCCCCATGTAGTGTAGTGTTCCATTCTAGTTCATCAAGACAGTGGTGTACTGACAGCCCCATGTAGTGTTCCATTCTAGTTCATCAAGACAGTGGTATACTGACAGCCCCATGTAGTGTTGTGTTCCATTCTAGTTCATCAAGACAGTGGTATACTGTCAGCCCCATGTAGTGTTCCATTCTAGTTCATCAAGACAGTGGTATGCTGACAGCCCCATGTAGTGTTCCATTCTAGTTCATCAAGACAGTGGTATGCTGACAGCCCCATGTAGTGTTCCATTCTAGTTCATCAAGACAGTGGTATACTGACAGCCCCATGTAGTGTTCCATTCTAGTTCATCAAGACAGTGGTATACTGACAGCCCCATGTAGTGTTCCATTCTAGTTCATCAAGACAGTGGTGTACTGACAGCCCCATGTAGTGTTGTGTTCCATTCTAGTTCATCAAGACAGTGGTATACTGACAGCCCCATGTAGTGTTGTGTTCCATTCTAGTTCATCAAGACAGTGGTGTACTGACAGCCCCATGTAGTGTTGTGTTCCATTCTAGTTCATCAAGACAGTGGTACACTGTCAGCCCCATGTAGTGTTGTGTTCCATTCTAGTTCATCAAGACAGTGGTATGCTGACAGCCCCATGTAGTGTTCCATTCTAGTTCATCAAGACAGTGGTGTACTGACAGCCCCATGTAGTGTTCCATTCTAGTTCATCAAGACAGTGGTGTACTGTCAGCCCCATGTAGTGTTGTGTTCCATTCTAGTTCATCAAGACAGTGGTATGCTGACAGCCCCATGTAGTGTTGTGTTCCATTCTAGTTCATCAAGACAGTGGTGTACTGACAGCCCCATGTAGTGTTCCATTCTAGTTCATCAAGACAGTGGTATACTGACAGCCCCATGTAGTGTTCCATTCTAGTTCATCAAGACAGTGGTATGCTGACAGCCCCATGTAGTGTTCCATTCTAGACAGGTGCTCCTTTGATGCTACTGCAGCTCAAGCTGTCACACACACGCACACACACACACACACACACACACACACACACACACACACACACACACACACACACACACACACACTGATCTACGTTCAGACCTCTACCTAGACCTGGT
The DNA here is from genome assembly GCF_036934945.1 of Oncorhynchus masou masou. Lineage (NCBI taxonomy): Eukaryota > Metazoa > Chordata > Actinopteri > Salmoniformes > Salmonidae > Oncorhynchus > Oncorhynchus masou. Next base: position 12,980 of record NW_027015848.1, read on the forward strand.
ATTAGGAGCCTGTAATGAAGGATCTATGGGTTGTGTAACTGATCCTAGACCTGGTATTAGGGGCCTGTAATGAAGGATATATGGGGTGTGTAACTGATCCTAGACCTGGTATTAGGGGCCTGTAATGAAGGATATATGTGTTGTATAACTGATCCTAGACCTGGTATTAGGGGCCTGTAATGAAGGATATATGTGTTGTATAACTGATCCTAGACCTGGTATTAGGGGCCTGTAATGAAGGATATATGGGGTGTGTAACTGATCCTAGACCTGGTATTAGGGTTTTGTAATGAAGGATATATGTGTTGTATAACTGATCCTAGACCTGGTATTAGGAGCCTGTAATGAAGGATATATGGGGTGTATAACTGATCCTAGACCTGGTATTAGGGGCCTGTAATGAAGGACAGATGGGTTGTGTAACTGATCCTAGACCTGGTATTAGGAGCCTGTAATGAAGGATATATGTGTTGTATAACTGATCCTAGACCTGGTATTAGGGGCCTGTAATGAAGGACATATGGGGTGTGTAACTGATCCTAGACCTGGTATTAGGGGCCTGTAATGAAGGATATATGGGTTGTGTAACTGATCCTAGACCTGGTATTAGGGGCCTGTAATGAAGGATCTATGTGTTGTGTAACTGATCCTAGACCTGGTATTAGGGGCCTGTAATGAAGGATATATGGGTTGTATAACTGATCCTAGACCTGGTATTAGGGGCCTGTAATGAAGGATCTATGGGTTGTGTAACTGATCCTAGACCTGGTATTAGGAGCCTGTAATGAAGGACAGATGGGTTGTGTAACTGATCCTAGACCTGGTATTAGGGGCCTGTAATGAAGGATATATGGGTTGTGTAACTGATCCTAGACCTGGTATTAGGGGCCTGTAATGAAGGATCTATGTGTTGTGTAACTGATCCTAGACCTGGTATTAGGGGCCTGTAATGAAGGATATATGGGTTGTATAACTGATCCTAGACCTGGTATTAGGGGCCTGTAATGAAGGATATATGGGTTGTGTAACTGATCCTAGACCTGGTATTAGGAGCCTGTAATGAAGGACAGATGGGTTGTGTAACTGATCCTAGACCTGGTATTAGGGGCCTGTAATGAAGGATATATGGGGTGTATAACTGATCCTAGACCTGGTATTAGGAGCCTGTAATGAAGGACAGATGGGTTGTGTAACTGATCCTAGACCTGGTATTAGGGGCCTGTAATGAAGGATATATGGGGTGTGTAACTGATCCTAGACCTGGTATTAGGGGCCTGTAATGAAGGACATATGGGTTGTATAACTGATCCTAGACCTGGTATTAGGGTTCTGTAATGAAGGATCTATGTGTTGTATAACTGATCCTAGACCTGGTATTAGGGGCCTGTAATGAAGGATCTATGGGTTGTGTAACTGATCCTAGACCTGGTATTAGGGGCCTGTAATGAAGGATCTATGGGTTGTGTAACTGATCCTAGACCTGGTATTAGGAGCCTGTAATGAAGGACATATGGGGTGTATAACTGATCCTAGACCTGGTATTAGGGAGCAACAAACTTCTACACTTCACACCCTAAATCCTCTCATCTCCTGTTGACTGCATCCTGGTTGGTCCACACATCAAGGGGCGGTTGGGCTGTGTTACCATAGAGACGAGGGGGGAGGAGGGGCACTACAGTGTGTCAGAAGAACCAAATGAAATTTTTAATCAGAGGTGTTGTGAAATGATTATCAAAGAGTGTTTAATTAATGCAAGCTCGCCTGAATGAACAACATGAAAGGAGAATCCCTATAAACACACACACACACACACACACACACACACACACACACACACACACACACACACACACACACACACACACACACACACACACACACACACACACATCTGAAGGGAGAGGATATGGGGTCCTTCATGTACACCACCAAAACATTCAAGCAAAGGATGACCTTACTGAACCAAGTTTAAACACTGAGGATGGATCATCTTATTGAACAGAGTTTAAACACTGAGGATGGATCACCTTATTGAACAGAGTTTAAACACTGAGGATGGATCACCTTATTGATCACCTTATTGAACAGAGTTTAAACACTGAGGATGGAACACCTTATTGAACAGAGTTTAAACACTGAGGATGGAACACGTTATTGAACAGAGTTTAAACACTGAGGATGGAACACATTATTGAACAGAGTTTAAACACTGAGGATGGAACACCTTATTGAACAGAGTTTAAAAACTGAGGATGGAACACCTTATTGAACAGAGTTTAAACACTGAGGATGGAACACCTTATTGAACAGAGTTTAAACACTGAGGAAGGATCACCTTATTGAACAGAGTTTATACACTGAGGATGGAACACCTTATTGAACAGAGTTTAAACACTGAGGATGGAACACCTTATTGAACAGAGTTTAAACACTGAGGATGGATCACCTTATTGAACAGAGTTTAAACACTGAGGAAGGATCACCTTATTGAACAGAGTTTAAACACTGAGGATGGAACACCTTATTGAACAGAGTTTAAACACTGAGGATGGAACACCTTATTGAACAGAGTTTAAACACTGAGGATGGAACACATTATTGAACCAAGTTTAAACACGGAAGAAGGATCACCTTATTGAACACCTTATTGAACAGAGTTTAAACACTGAGGATGGAACACCTTATTGAACAGAGTTTAAACACGGAGGAAGGATCACCTTATTGAACAGAGTTTAAACACTGAGGATGGAACACCTTATTGAACAGAGTTTAAACACGGAGGAAGGATCACCTTATTGAACAGAGTTTAAACACTGAAGAAGGATCACCTTATTGAACACCTTATTGAACAGAGTTTAAACACTGAGGATGGAACACCTTATTGAACAGAGTTTAAACACGGAGGAAGGATCACCTTATTGAACAGAGTTTAAACACTGAGGATGGATCACCTTATTGAACCGAGTTCAAACACTGAGGATGGAACACCTCATTGAACAGAGTTTAAACACTGAGGATGGATCACCTTATTGAACAGAGTGTAAACACTGAGGATGGAACACATTATTGAACAGAGTTTAAACACTGAGGACGGAACACCTTATTGAACAGAGTTTAAACACAGAGGACGGAACACCTTATTGAATAGAGTTTAAACACTGAGGATGGAACACCTTATTGAACAGAGTTTAAACACTGAGGATGGAACACATTATTGAACAGAGTTTAAACACTGAGGATGGAACACCTTATTGAACAGAGTTTAAACACTGAGGATGGAACACATTATTGAACAGAGTTTAAACACTGAGGATGGAACACCTTATTGAACAGAGTTTAAAAACTGAGGATGGAACACCTTATTGAACAGAGTTTAAACACTGAGGATGGAACACCTTATTGAACAGAGTTTAAACACTGAGGAAGGATCACCTTATTGAACAGAGTTTAAACACTGAGGATGGAACACCTTATTGAACAGAGTTTAAACACTGAGGATGGAACACCTTATTGAACAGAGTTTAAACACTGAGGATGGATCACCTTATTGAACAGAGTTTAAACACGGAGGAAGGATCACCTTATTGAACAGAGTTTAAACACTGAGGATGGAACACCTTATTGAACAGAGTTTAAACACTGAGGATGGAACACCTTATTGAACAGAGTTTAAACACTGAGGATGGAACACCTTATTGAACAGAGTTTAAACACTGAGGATGGAACACATTATTGAACCAAGTTTAAACACGGAAGAAGGATCACCTTATTGAACACCTTATTGAACAGAGTTTAAACACTGAGGATGGAACACCTTATTGAACAGAGTTTAAACACGGAGGAAGGATCACCTTATTGAACAGAGTTTAAACACTGAGGATGGAACACCTTATTGAACAGAGTTTAAACACGGAGGAAGGATCACCTTATTGAACAGAGTTTAAACACTGAAGAAGGATCACCTTATTGAACACCTTATTGAACAGAGTTTAAACACTGAGGATGGAACACCTTATTGAACCAAGTTTAAACACTAAGGATGGAACACCTTATTGAACAGAGTTTAAACACTGAGGATGGAACACATTATTGAACCAAGTTTAAACACGGAAGAAGGATCACCTTATTGAACACCTTATTGAACAGAGTTTAAACACTGAGGATGGAACACCTTATTGAACAGAGTTTAAACACGGAGGAAGGATCACCTTATTGAACAGAGTTTAAACACTGAGGATGGATCACCTTATTGAACCGAGTTCAAACACTGAGGATGGAACACCTCATTGAACAGAGTTTAAACACTGAGGATGGATCACCTTATTGAACAGAGTGTAAACACTGAGGATGGAACACATTATTGAACAGAGTTTAAACACTGAGGACGGAACACCTTATTGAACAGAGTTTAAACACAGAGGACGGAACACCTTATTGAATAGAGTTTAAACACTGAGGATGGAACACCTTATTGAACCGAGTTTAAATACTGAGGATGGAACACATTATTGAACAGAGTCTAAACACTGAGGATGGAACACCTTATTGAACAGAGTCTAAACACTGAGGATGGAACACATTATTGAACATAGTTTAAACACTGAGGAAGGATCACCTTATTGAACACCTTATTGAACAGAGTTTAAACACTGAGGATGGATCACCTTATTGAACAGAGTCAAAACACTGAGGATGGAACACCTTATTGAACAGAGTTTAAACACTGAGGATGGAACACCTCATTGAACAGAGTTTAAACACAGAGGACGGAACACCTTATTGAACAGAGTGTAAACACTGAGGATGGAACACCTCATTGAACAGAGTGTAAACACTGAGGATGGAACACATTATTGAACAGAGTTTAAACACTGAGGATGGATCACCTTATTGAACAGAGTTCAAACCCTGAGGACGGAACAACTTATTGAACAGAGTTTAAACACTGAGGATGGAACACCTTATTGAACAGAGTTTAAAAACTGAGGATGGAACACATTATTGAACAGAGTTTAAGCACTGAGGACGGAACACCTTATTGAACAGAGTTTAAACCCTGAGGATGGAACACCTCATTGAACAGAGTTTAAACACTGAGGATGGAACACCTTATTGAACAGAGTTTAAACACTGAGGATGGAACACCTCATTGAACAGAGTTTAAACACTGAGGATAGAATACCTAATTACTACAATGTTACAGGCAACACTATCAATATAATAAGAATATACAGTGGGGCAAAAAAGCATTTAGTCAGCCACCAATTGTGCAAGTTCTCCCACTTAAAAACATGGGAGAGGCCTGTAATTTTCAACATAGGTACACGTCAGTCATGTGTTCATACACACGGGTGGTCCCAGGAATCAAACCCACTATCCTGGCGTTGCGAGCTCTATGCTCTACCGGCTGAGCTTACAGAGGACCACAGTGAGAAAGGTTTTCACTACACTGTTGAAGATAACAGAAACAGAAGCCTATTGTAGCTCTGTGGTGAATATGTCTGTGATTTGGCCTGTCACCACTCACATACTAGGTGGTGTGCATGTCTGTGTGTTGCGTGTGTGTGTTTGCCTGCGCTTGAATGGATGTGAGAGGCAGGTGTCTATGTTAATGGTGGTGAGAGGCAGGTGTCTATGTTAATGTGTTCTCATATCTCCTTCATCCACTCTGCCATTCAACTGTCTCGTGAATAAAGAAAAGACACAGAGAGAAACAGAAAGAGAGGGGGATTGAGAGAGCAAGGGGAGAAGGTTAGGAGAGAGAGAGAGAGGGGGAGAGAGGTTAGGAGAGTAGGAGAGAGGTTAGGAGAGAGAGAGAGAGGGAGAGAGAGAGAGAGAGAGAGAGAGGGAGAGAGAGGTTAGGAGAGAGAGAGGGAGAGGTTAGGAGAGAGAGAGAGAGAGAGGAGGATAGGAGAGACAGAGAGAGAGAGAGAGAGAGAGAGAGAGAGAGAGAGGAGGTTAGGAGAGGAGGAATTGAAGAGAAAAAGTGTGTGTGTGTGTGTGTGTGTGTGTGTGTGTGTGTGTGTGTGTGTGTGTGTGTGTGTGTGTGTGTGTGTGTGTGTGTGTGTGTGTGTGTGTGTGTGTGTGTGTGTGTGTGTGTCAGTGGTGTGTATTCCTACCAAGGGAAGCCAGGCTTTCACCCCCCCAAAATATTTTAAAATAATGTATCTTTAGTGTCTCTGCGTTTCTGAATTGTCCTTCAATTGGCAAGAAGCTGAATGTGTCTCACCGAAGAAAGAATCAGAGTGAGCGTAACAGCGCCCCTCTGTCTCTCTATGTGTAGACCATGTATCTGATGCTGTGTGGTCCAAAAGAGTATGACATTGTTGCCGACCTGTAGCATTGAAGCCAGCGAGCATTTAGCCTCTGTTGATATATATATATATATATATATATATATATATATATATATATATATATATATATATATATATATATATTATTAGTATTATTTTTTTTATATATATATATTTTTATATATATATATATATAAATGTCAAGGTAAACCATCTTGTATTTGGCTGCACTCAAATCACATCTAGAACATATGTCATTGACAGAAAATATTTGTGTTGTTGTCTTCTGGTGACAAGCTAACTAGCTAAAATAGGTCCTTTATTAAAGTAGCCATGGATGGAGATAGGGATTTGGACTTGTGGTTTACCTTAACTCTCCATACTGGCAAACGATTATAACTTTGATTCTGATTCAACCATTAATTCATACGTTGTTGTGCCCCTGGCCTGAGAGGATAGAAGTTTAAATATGTAGCTAAATGTAGAAGGCTAATGTTAACTAGCGAACGTTGTCCGTGAATGGAAATTAGGCTAGCGAGCAATTAGCATTTTAGCCAGGTAGCCTCAGACAACAAACAAGAAGCGTTTGTTCTTCATGACCTTCACACAGATGAATTCATGAACTTCTTGGACGAAAAGATCATGATCATTGGAAAGCAAATTACGTCTCTTTGAATCTGTGTATTTCTCCAGTGTAGTGAGTTCCTGGGTTCCTGCACAACACTGCCAGGACCTTCGGATCGGGAGACACTCAAGTTTAAAAAAAAATCCTGTATCTGTGAAAATAGTCTTGGCCTCTCTACACCTTCAAGCTGCATACTGGCCCCTATTCCAACTAAACTACTGAAAGAGCTGCTTCCTGTGTTTGGCCCTCCTATGTTGAACATAATAAACGGCTCTCTATCCACCGGATGTGGACCAAACTCACTAAAAGTGGCAGTAATAAAGCCTCTCTTGAAAAAGCCAAACCTTGACCCATACAAAACTAAAAAAGGAACAAGTTTATATCGAATCTTCCAATCCTCTCAACATTTTTTGAAAAAGTTGTTGCACAGCAACTCACTGCCTTCCTGAAGACAAACAATGTATACGAAAATGCTTCAGTCTGGTTTTAGACCCCATCATAGCACTGAGACGGCACTTGTGAAGGTGGTAAATTACATTTTAATGGCATCGGACCGAGGCTCTGCATCTGTCCTCGTGCTCCTAGACCTTAGTGCTGCTTTTGATACCATCGATCACCACATTCTTTTGGAGAGATTGGAAACCCAAATTGGTCTACATGGACAAGTTCTGGCCTGGTTTAGATCTTATCTGTCGGAAAGATAGCAGTTTGTCTCTGTGGATGGTTTGTCCTCGCCGTTACTCTGGACCCTGATCTCTCTTTTGACGAACATATCGAGAATATGTCAAGGGCAGCTTTTTCCATCTTTGTAACATTGCAAAAATTTTAAAAGTTCTGTCCGAAAATGACGCAGAAAAATATATCCATGCTTTTGTCACTTCTAGATTAGACTACTGCAATGCTTTACTTTCCGGCTACCAGGATAAAACACTAAATAAACTTCAGTTAGTGCTAAATATGGCTGCTAGAATCTGGACTAGAACACCAATATTATGATCATATTACTCCAGTGCCTCCCTACACTGGCTTCCTGTCAAGGCAAGGGCTGATTTCAAGGTTTTACTGCTAACCTACAAAGCATTACATGGGCTTGCTCCTACGTATCTTTCCGATTTGGTCCTGCCGTACATACCTACACGTACGCTACGGTCACAAGACGCAGGCCTCCTAATTGTCCCTAGAATTTCTAAGCAAACAGCTCTTAACAGAATGGCCTGCCTATTCGTGTGAGAGACGCAGACTCGGTCTCGGCCTTTAAGTCTTTATTGAAGACTCATTTCTTCAGTAGGTCCTATGATTGAGTGTCGTCTGGGATGTGTAGGTGAACAGAAGGACACTGGAGCGACGAAACGCCCTTGCTGTCTCTGCATGGCCGGTTCCCTCTCTCTCTCTCCACTGGGATTCTCTTTCACGCCCTTGCTGTCTCTGCATGGCCGGTTCCCTCTCTCTCTCTCCACTGGGATTCTCTTTCACGCCCTTGCTGTCTCTGCATGGCCGGTTCCCTCTCTCTCTCTCCACTGGGATTCTCTTTCACGCCCTTGCTGTCTCTGCATGGCCGGTTCCCTCTCTCTCTCTCCACTGGGATTCTCTTTCACGCCCTTGCTGTCTCTGCATGGCCGGTTCCCTCTCTCTCTCCCACTGGGATTCTCTTTCACGCCCTTGCTGTCTCTGCATGGCCGGTTCCCTCTCTCTCTCCACTGGGATTCTCTTTCACGCCCTTGCTGTCTCTGCATGGCCGGTTCCCTCTCTCTCTCTCCACTGGGATTCTCTTTCACGCCCTTGCTGTCTCTGCATGGCCGGTTCCCTCTCTCTCTCCACTGGGATTCTCTTTCACGCCCTTGCTGTCTCTGCATGGCCGGTTCCCTCTCTCTCTCCACTGGGATTCTCTTTCACGCCCTTGCTGTCTCTGCATGGCCGGTTCCCTCTCTCTCTCTCCACTGGGATTCTCTTTCACGCCCTTGCTGTCTCTGCATGGCCGGTTCCCTCTCTCTCTCCACTGGGATTCTCTTTCACGCCCTTGCTGTCTCTGCATGGCCGGTTCCCTCTCTCTCTCTCCACTGGGATTCTCTTTCACGCCCTTGCTGTCTCTGCATGGCCGGTTCTTCTCTCTCTCTCCACTGGGATTCTCTTTCACGCCCTTGCTGTCTCTGCATGGCCGGTTCTTCTCTCTCTCTCCACTGGGATTCTCTTTCATGCCCTTGCTGTCTCTGCATGGCCCGGTTCCCTCTCTCTCTCTCCACTGGGATTCTCTTTCATGCCCTTGCTGTCTCTGCATGGCCGGTTCTTCTCTCTCTCTCCACTGGGATTCTCTTTCATGCCCTTGCTGTCTCTGCATGGCCGGTTCCCTCTCTCTCTCTCCACTGGGATTCTCTTTCATGCCCTTGCTGTCTCTGCATGGCCGGTTCCCTCTCTCTCTCTCCACTGGGATTCTCTTTCATGCCCTTGCTGTCTCTGCATGGCCGGTTCCCTCTCTCTCTCTCCACTGGGATTCTCTTTCATGCCCTTGCTGTCTCTGCATGGCCGGTTCCCTCTCTCTCTCCACTGGGATTCTCTTTCATGCCCTTGCTGTCTCTGCATGGCCGGTTCCCTCTCTCGCTCTCCACTGGGATTCTCTTTCATGCCCTTGCTGTCTCTGCATGGCCGGTTCCCTCTCTCTCTCCACTGGGATTCTCTTTCATGCCCTTGCTGTCTCTGCATGGCCGGTTCCCTCTCTCTCTCTCCACTGGGATTCTCTTTCATGCCCTTGCTGTCTCTGCATGGCCGGTTCCCTCTCTCTCTCTCCACTGGGATTCTCTTTCATGCCGTCCCTAGGATGTGTGTGTTACATCGTGCCAGGCTTTATTCCACTAAAACTCGACTTGAATGGGTTGAGTCACTGATGTTGCTCTTCCTGTCTGGCCTTGCGCCCCCCCCCTCAGGCTTGTGCAGTGGAGGAGACCTGCTGTCTCGACCTCTGAATGCTCGGCTATGAAAAGCTTTGTCATTATGAGGTAATATTGTGTAGATTTGATCAAGGGAAAAAACAACTATTGAATCCATTTTAGAATAAGGCTGTAATGTAAAACAGAAAGTTTAACAAGTCTGAATAGTTTCTGAATGCCCTGTATATCACTGTGTCAGGGCATGTGAACTAACAGGAGAAAACAAAGCAATTATCACAATACATGAGATTTTACCACGGATGCCGATTGGTGTTCAGCTGTAGACCAGTTGTCTCGTGATATTGGTGTCTAGCTGTAGGCTAGTTGTCTAGTGATATTGGTGTCTAGTGATACTGGTGTCTCGTGATATTGGTGTATAGCTATAGACTAGTTTTGTCTAGTGATATTGGTGTATAGCTATAGACTAGTTTTGTTTAGTGATGTTGGTGTCTTGCTATAGTCTAGTTGTCTAGTGATTTTGGTGTCTAGCTGTAGGCTAGTTGTCTAGTGATATTGGTGTCTAGCTGTAGGCTAGTTGTCTAGTGATATTGGTGTCGAGTTGTAGGCTAGTTGTCTAGTGATATTGGTGTCTAGCTGTAGGCTAGTTGTCTAGTGATATTGTCGACCATTATCAGTTTATCCAGTAAATAAAAAATCAAATCGAATCAAGAAACAAATCAAGTTAAATAAATGCTCTGGAACTTCTGGCTATGAATGGTACGGAGAACACCTATACCCACAATGCCCCTGGAAAACAAAGAAAAATAGATAGATGGAAAATAGAATGTATTGGAATAAAGGCTATTTTTTTAATCAAGGGCGCATGACAAACAATTGGCGAAAATGCGGAAGTGGAAAGGAAAATCTATGCGTTTTGAAGACGCTCATCTGAGACCGAAATGTTGCACTATTGAGTGGACAGTGCAGTCACGTCTTAATAAGTGGTTTAAACCACAACACAGATGTGTGGGGGGGGGGGGGGGGGGGTTCATTTAATTTGGAAGTTAAAAAAAATATTTTATCACTGTAAAACATATTTACCACTCCATTTTAAACAAATAAGATAATGGTTAAATTAGCATTATTTAAGGGGGGCTGACGTGCAATTCACATCGTACATTTTTGCCTCCGTGGATCGATTTATACTTTTCTGACCTGTCCCAAAAGCATTTGGCTTAGCTTGACGCGCATACATATATCCCATACAGTTAGGCACTACAGTTAATAAGCTTTACGCACTAATGCCAAATAGCCTAACATAATGAAATGAAAAATATCAATGTAGCCTATAGATCGATATAAATTGCACAAGAATGAGACAGTTATGGATTTTTAAGGTATTATTTGATCTTCATTTACCGCCCGCTCGCCACACACCCGCACTTCAACCAAACAATATTTAATGACCCGCCTTCTCGGCGGTTTGGACTGCGGGTTATGAGTCAACATGCGCATCACTAGTGTGTGTGTGTGTGTGTGTGTGTGTGTGTGTATTTGTGTGTGTATCACTTGAGCAAAAACTTATTTCCTCTCTCTCCTCATCCCTCCCCTTCCCTCTCAGTTCTCTCCGTCTTCAGCCTCCTCTCTCCCTCTCTCTCTCTCTCTCTCTCTCTCCCCTTGTCTCTACTCTCTCTCCTCCCTCTCTCTTATCTCGCCCACCCTCGCTCCCTCCCGCCCAGTGTAAGGGCGTCCCTGGTTGGTTTCCATGGCTTGCCTTGCCGTAAAGTGAGGGAAAATGTCTGATTCCTGTCAGTGTTTCTATTCTTGATCCCGAACCAGGCGTTGTTCCGATATATCTCAAGAAGCATGGCTATTACAGCTATATACCTAGTTAAAAACCACGCTGGGATGTGCGGTGCTTCATCCAAGGGACTTTAACACGGGTAAGATGTCAAATATAGCCTAGTGTACAATGTAGTAAATCCGACGTAATAACGTTAGTGAGTATTCGGGTCGCTCGCTAACTTTATCTCACCAGGTACGTCCACTAAAAGCAGATGTGTAGATACATTGTTGCTATTATTTCCCGACAAAAATATAGCCAGCCAATAATTCATTTTTTTTACGTTCTAACGTTCTTAGAACGTTGCCGATGTTGAAACAAAGTTGCGCCCTCGAAGATCCAATGTTGTTGCCAGTTGCCACCCCGTCGATGTGTGTTGCTAGTTGGTACAAATTCCCTTGATGATGATGATGATGATGATGATGACTCAGTGACAGACAAGACACTGTAACATCTTCCTCACTCTAGCCTTTAGTTAGATGTTAGCTGGCCTGTTCCACAATGTAATCTGGCCAAATCAAAATCAAATCAAATGTATTTATATAGCCCTTCTTACATCAGCTGATGTCTCAAAAGTGCTGTACAGAAACCCGGCCTAAAACCCCAAACAGCAAGCAATGCAGGTGTAGAAGCACGGTGGCTCTGAAAAACTCCCTAGAAAGGCCAGAACCTAGGAAGAAACCTAGAGAGGATCCAGGCTATGAGGGGTGGCCAGTCCTCTTCTGGTTGTGCCAGGTGGAGATTTTAACCTCTCCTGGGCCAGTCATTGACAGCCTCTGTCTGTAGAGCTTAAACTATGTACAATACAAGACGCTCATCATTCATGATATAGGCAGTGGAAGTCACCATCACAACGACCCTGTCTGTCTGTCTGTCTGTCTGTCTGTCTGTCTGTCTGTCTGTCTGTCTGTCTGTCTGTCTGTTTATCGGCCCTGTCTGTCTGTCTGTCTGTCTGTCTGTCTGTCTGTCTGTCTGTCTGTCTGTCTGTCTATAGGCCTAGTCTGTCTGTCTGTCTGTTTATCGGCCCTGTCTGTCTGTCTGTCTGTCTGTCTGTCTGTCTGTCTGTCTATAGGCCTAGTCTGTCTCTGTCTGTCTATAGGCCTAGTCTGTCTGTCTGTCTGTCTGTAGTCCTAGTCTGTCTGTCTGTCTGTCTGTCTGTCTGTTTATAGGCCTAGTCTGTCTGTCTGTCTGTCTGTCTGTCTGTCTGTCTGTCTGTCTGTCTGTCTGTTTATAGGTCTAGTCTAAACGAACCTAGTCTGTCTGTCTGTCTGTCTGTCTGTCTGTCTGTCTGTCTGTCTGTCTGTCTGTCTGTCTATAGGCCTAGTCTGTCTCTGTCTGTCTAGAGACCCTGTCTGTCTGTCTGTAGTCCTAGTCTGTCTGTCTGTCTGTCTGTTTATAGGCCCTGTCTGTCTGTCTGTCTGTCTGTCTGTCTGTCTGTCTGTCTGTCTGTCTGTCTGTCTATAGGCCTAGTCTGTCTGTCTGTCTGTTTATAGGCCCTGTCTGTCTGTCTGTCTGTCTGTCTGTCTGTCTGTCTGTCTGTCTGTCTGTCTGTTTATAGGCCCTGTCTGTCTGTCTGTCTGTCTGTCTGTCTGTCTGTCTGTCTGTCTGTCTCTGTCTGTCTGTCTGTTTATAGGTCTAGTCTAAACGAACCTAGTCTGTCTGTCTGTCTGTCTGTCTGTCTGTCTGTCTGTCTGTCTGTAGGCCTAGTCTGTCTGTCTGTCTGTCTGTCTGTCTGTCTGTCTGTCTGTCTGTCTGTCTGTCTGTCTGTCTGTCTGTCTGTCTGTCTGTCTGTCTGTCTATAGGCCTTGTCTGTCTGTCTGTCTGTCTGTCTGTCTGTCTGTCTGTCTGTCTGTCTGTCTGTCTGTTTATAGGTCTAGTCTAAACGAACCTAGTCTGTCTGTCTGTCTGTCTGTCTGTCTGTCTGTCTGTCTGTCTGTCGGCCTAGTCTAAACTAACCCTGTCTGTCTGTCTGTCTGTCTGTCTCTGTCTGTCTGTTTATAGGTCTAGTCTAAACGAACCTAGTCTGTCTGTCTGTCTGTCTGTCTGTCTGTCTGTCTGTCTGTCTGTCTGTCTGTCTGTCTGTCTGTCTGTCTGTCTATAGGCCTAGTCTGTCTCTGTCTGTCTAGAGACCCTGTCTGTCTGTCTGTAGTCCTAGTCTGTCTGTCTGTCTGTCTGTCTGTCTGTCTGTCTGTCTGTTTATAGGCCCTGTCTGTCTGTCTGTCTGTCTGTCTGTCTGTCTGTCTGTCTGTCTGTCTGTCTATAGGCCTAGTCTGTCTGTCTGTCTGTCTGTCTGTCTGTTTATAGGCCCTGTCTGTCTGTCTGTCTGTCTGTCTGTCTGTCTGTCTGTCTGTCTGTCTGTCTGTCTGTCTGTCTGTCTGTCTGTTTATAGGCCCTTTCTGTCTGTCTGTCTGTCTGTCTGTCTGTCTGTTTATAGGTCTAGTCTAAACGAACCTAGTCTGTCTGTCTGTCTGTCTGTCTGTCTGTCTGTCTGTCTGTCTGTCTGTCTGTTTATAGGTCTAGTCTAAACGAACCTAGTCTGTCTGTCTGTCTGTCTGTCTGTCTGTCTGTCTGTAGGCCTAGTCTGTCTGTCTGTCTGTCTGTCTATAGGCCTTGTCTGTCTGTCTGTCTGTCTGTCTGTCTGTCTGTCTGTCTGTCTGTCTGTCTGTCTGTCTGTCTGTTTATAGGTCTAGTCTAAACGAACCTAGTCTGTCTGTCTGTCTGTCTGTCTGTCTGTCTGTCTGTCGGCCTAGTCTAAACTAACCCTGTCTGTCTGTCTGTCTGTCTGTCTGTCTGTCTGTCTGTCTGTCTCTGTCTGTCTGTCTGTTTATAGGTCTAGTCTAAACGAACCTAGTCTGTCTGTCTGTCTGTCTGTCTGTCTGTCTGTCTGTCTGTCTGTTTATAGGCCCTGTCTGTCTGTCTGTCTGTCTGTCTGTCTGTCTGTCTGTCTGTCTGTCTGTCTGTCTGTCTGTCTGTCTGTCTATAGGCCTAGTCTGTCTGTCTGTCTGTCTGTCTGTTTATAGGCCCTGTCTGTCTGTCTGTCTGTCTGTCTGTCTGTCTGTCTGTCTGTCGGGCCTAGTCTAAACTAACCCAGTCTGTCTGTGTGTCTCCTGTCTCCAGGTGTCCACCCTCCCTATCAGAGCCATGTCACTGGGCAGCAGGGGAAGCAGTAGCAGCAGCGGAGGTAGAGGTGTCCACCTCCCAGTGGAGGTGTGGCGAGTGGTCCTGGCCTACCTCCCCCTCCCAGAGCTGGGCCGTTGCAGCCTGGTGTGCAGGGCCTGGAGAGAGCTGATCCTCTCCCTGGATAACACCCGTTGGAGACAGCTCTGCCTGGGCCTGCCCGAGTGTCCTCGACACCCCAACTGGCCCAGGTACTAAAGTGGAGACGGACGTTCTCTGAACAACGAAAGGTTCTCGTTGACATTCTCTAACCCCCGTGTGTCTGTCTGTGTCCCCCCCCCCTCCCAGTCGGCCCCACCTGGAGCCCTCATCCTGGAGAGAAGCCCTGAGGCAGCATGCCATCGCCAGCCGTACCTGGTCCCGTCACGCCCACCCTGAGCTCCAGCCCTCCGCCTGCCTCCACCTGTTCCGCCGGAGGAAGGAGAGGAGGGTGTGGCAGGTGGGGTCGGGGCTGGAGCTGGAGACGCTGAGGGGGGCGTTGGGGGTCGCTGGCTCGTACGACCGGGTGGTGCTGCACCCCGGGGTGTATGAGGAGCAGGCAGAGTTGGTGCTGAAGGTGACTTGACTGATTGGCTGCTGTTGTCTTGATGACATAATGTCTAGTTAAAGGTGACTTACTGATTGGCTGCTGTTGTCTTGATGACATAATGTCTAGTTAAAGGTGACTTACTGATTGGCTGCTGTTGTCTTGATGACATAATGTCTAGTTAAAGGTGACTTACTGATTGGCTGACCTTAATGCTTGTTAGTACCAGTTAGTACCTGTTAGTATCTGTTAGTATCTGTTAATATCTGTTAATATCTGTTAATATCTGTTAATATCTGTTAATATCTGTTAGTATCTGTTAGTATCTGTTAGTATCTGTTAATATCTGTTAATATCTGTCAGTATCTGTTAATATCTGTTAATGCCCATTAGTATATGTTAGTATCTGTTAGTATCTGTTAATATATTAGTACATTAATATCTGTTAGTATCTGTTAGTATCTGTTAATATATTAGTACATTAATATCAGTTAGTATCTGTTAATATATTAGTATCTTAATGTCTGTTAGTATCTGTTAATATCTGTTAATATCTGTTAGTATCTTTTTAATATATTAGTATCTTAATGTCTGTTAGTATCTGTTATTATATTCGTATCTTAATGTCTGTTAGTATCTGTTAATATATTAGTATCTTAATGTCTGTTAGTATCTGTTAGTATCTGTTAATATATTAGTATCTTAATGTCTGTTAGTATCTGTTAATATATTAGTATCTTAATGTCTGTTAGTATCTGTTAGTATCTGTTAGTATCTGTTAATATCTGTTAATATGTTAATATATTAGTATCTTAATGTATGTTAGTATATGTTAGTATCTGTTAATATCTGTTAGTATCTGTTAGTATCTGTTAATATATGTTAGTATCTGTTAGTATCTGTTAGTATCTGTTAATATATTAGTATCTGTTAATATCTGTTAGTATCTGTTAGTATCTGTTAATATATTAGTACCTTAATGTCTGTTAGTATCTGTTAATGCCTGTTAGTATCTGTTAGTATCTGTTAGTATCTGTTAATATCTGTTAGTATATGTTAGTGTCTGTTAATATCTGTTAATATCTGTTAATATCTGTTAATATCTGTTAGTATCTGTTAATATCTGTTAATATCTGTTATTATCTTTTAGTATATGTTAGTGTCTGTTAATGCCTGTTAATATCTGTTAGTATCTGTTAATATCTGTTAGTATCTGTTAGTATCTGTTAATATCTGTTAATATCTGTTAGTATATGTTACTATCTGTTAATATCTGTTAGTATCTGTTAATATATTAGTATCTGTTAATATCTTTTAGTATCATGTATTGTAATAAGATCTGCAATTTGATAAATGAAAATATTGACCTTTGACCCTGCCAGGTGCCTGTGGAGGTGGTGGGGTTAGGGAGGCTGGGGGACGTGGCTCTCCTGGTCAGTCTGGAGCAGCAGTGTCCCACAGCCAGGCTGTCCAACCTGGTCTTCATGCCTGCATGGTTCTCCACCGTTGTATACAAGGTACATCCAATCAGATCACATTTATAAAACCCTTTTTACAACAGTGCATGTGACAGTGCCTCTCCCTCCTCTCTACCCTCCCTCCCTCTCCCTCCTCCCTCCTCCCTCTCCCTCCTCCCTACCCTCTCCCTCCTCCCTACCCTCTACCTCCTCCCTCTCCCTCCTCCCTACCCTCTACCTCCTCCCTCTCCCTCCCTCCTGCCCTCTCCCTCCTCCTTCTGCCCTCTCCCTCCTCCTTCTGCCCTCTACCTCCTCACTCCTCCTCCTGCCCTCTACCCCCCTCCTGCCCTCTACCTCCTTGCTCTTCCTCCTGCCTTCTACCTCCTCCTTTCTCCTCCTGCCTTCTACCTCCTCCTTCCTCCTCCTCCCCTCTACCTCCTCCCTCCTCCTCCTGCCCCTCTTACCCCCCCTCTCCTGCCTCTACCTCCTCCCTCCTCCTCCTGCCCTCTACCTCCTCCCTCTCCCTCCTGCCCTCTACCTCCTCCCTCTCCCTCCTGCCCTCTACATCCTCCTCCCTCCTCCTGCCCTCTACCTCCTCCTTTCTCCTCCTGCCCTCTACCTCCTCCCCCTGCCCCCTACCCCCCCTCCTGCCCTCTACCGCCTCCCTCCGCCTGCCCTCTACCCCACCCTCCTGCCCTCTACCTCCTCCCTCCTCCTGCCCTCTACCTCCTCCCTCCTCCTGCCCTCTACCTCCTCCTTCCTCCTCCTGCCCTCTCCCTCCTCCTTCCTCCTCCTGCCCTCTACCTCCTCCTTCCTCCTCCTGCCCTCTACCTCCTCTCTCCTCCTTCCCTCTACCTCCTCCCTCCTCCTGCCCTCTACCTCCTCCTTCCTCCTCCTGCCCTCTACCTCCTCCCTCCTCCTGCCCTCTACCTCCTCCCTCCTCCTGCCCTCTACCTCCTCCCTCCTCCTCCCTGCCCTCCTCCCTCCTCCTCCTGCCCTCTACCTCCTCTCACCTCCTGCCCTCTACCTCCTCCCTCCTGATGCCCTCTACCTCCTCCCTCCTCCTCCTGCCCTCTACCTCTTCCCTCTCCTCCTGCCCTCTACCTCCTCACTCTCCCTCCTGCCCTCTACCTCCTCCCTCCCCCTCCTGCCCTCTACCTCCTCCCTCTCCCTCCTACCCTCTACTCCCTCCTGCCCTCTACCTCCTCACTCTCCCTCCTGCCCTCTACCTCCTCCCTCCTCCTCCTGCCCCCTACCTCCTCCCTCCTCCTCCTGCCCTCTACCCCCTCCTGCCCCCTACCCCCCCTCCTGCCCTCTACCGCCTCCCTCCTCCTCCTGCCCTCTACCTCCTCACTCTCCCTCCTGCCCTCTACCTCCTCCCTCCCCCTCCTGCCCTCTACCTCCTCCCTCTCCCTCTCCCTCCTACCCTCTACTCCCTCCTGCCCTCTACCTCCTACCCTCTACCTCCTCCCTCCTCCTCCTGCCCTCTACCTCCTCCCTCCTCCTCCTGCCCTCTACCTCCTCCCTCCCCCTCCTGCCCTCTACCTCCTCCCTCTCCCTCCTGCCCTCTACCTCCTCCCTCTCCCTCCTACCGTCTACCCCCTCCTGCCCTCTACCTCCTCACTCTCCCTCCTGCCCTCTACCTCCTCCCTCCCTCCCCCTCCTGCCCTCTACCTCCCCCTCTCCCTCCTACCCTCTACTCCCTCCTGCCCTCTACCTCCTCCCTCCTCCTCCTGCCCTACCTCCTCCCTCCTCCTCCTGCCCTTACCTCCTCCCTCCTCCTCCTGCCCTCTACCTCCTACCCTCTACCTCCTCCCTCCTCCTCCTGCCCTCTACCTCCTCCCTCCTCCTCCTGCCCTCTACCTCCTCCCTCCTCCTCCTGCCCTACCTCCTCCCTCTCCTCCTGCCCTCTACCTCCTCACTCTCCCTCCTCCCTCCCCCTCCTGCCCTCTACCTCCTCCCTCTCCCTCCGACCCTCTACTCCCTCCTGCCCTCTACCTCCTCCCTCCCCTCCTGCCCTCTACCTCCTCCCTCCCCCTCCTGCCCTCTACCTCCTCCCTCTCCCTCCTACCCTCTACTCCCTCCTGCCCTCCACCTCCTGCCCTACCTCCTCCCTCTCTCCCACCCTCTACCTCCTTCCTCTCCCTCCTACCCTCATCTCCCTCCTTCCCTCTACCTTCTCCCTCTCTCTCCTACCTCTACTCCCTCCTGCCCTCCACCTCCTGCCCTCTACATCCTCCTGCCCTCTACCTCCTCCCTCTCTCTCCTACCCTCTACCTCCTCCCTCTCCCTCCTACCCTCTACCTCCCTCCTGCCCTCTACCTCCTACCCTCTACCTCCTCCCTCTCCCTCCTACCCTCTACTTCCCTCCTGCCCTCTACCTCCTACCCTCTACCTCCTGCCCTCCTCCTCCTACCCTCTACCTCCTACCCTCTACCTCCTCCCTCCCCCTCCTGCCCTCTACCTCCTCCCTCTCCCTCCTACCCTCTACTCCCTCCTGCCCTCCACCTCCTGCCCTCTACCTCCTCCCTCTCCCTCCTACCCTCTACTCCCTCCTGCCCTCTACCTTCTCCCTCTCTCTCCTACCCTCTACCTCTACTCCCTCCTGCCCTCCACCTCCTGCCCTCTACATCCTCCTGCCCTCTACCTCCTCCCTCTCTCTCCTACCCTCTACCTCCTCCCTCTCCCTCCTACCCTCTACTCCCTCCTGCCCTCTACCTCCTGCCCTCTACCTCCTACCCTCTACCTCCCTCCCTCTCCCTCCTACCCCTCTACTGCCCTCCTGCCCTCTACCTCCTACCCTCTACCTCCTGCCCTCCTCCTCCTACCCTCTACCTCCCTCTACCTCCTCCCTCCACCTCCTGCCCTCTACCTCCTCCCTCTCTCTCCTACCCTCTACCTCCTTCCTCTCCCTCCTACCCTCTACTCCCTCCTGCCCTCTACCTTCTCCCTCTCTCTCCTACCCTCTACCTCTACTCCCTCCTGCCCTCCACCTCC
This sequence comes from Oncorhynchus masou masou, assembly GCF_036934945.1. NCBI lineage: Eukaryota > Metazoa > Chordata > Actinopteri > Salmoniformes > Salmonidae > Oncorhynchus > Oncorhynchus masou. The sequence goes on from NW_027015848.1 coordinate 32,762, forward strand.
TGCCCTCTACATCCTCCTGCCCTCTACCTCCTCCCCTCTCTACCTACCCTCTACCTCCTCCCTCTCCCTCCTACCCCTCTACTCCCTCCTGCCCTCTACCTCCTACCCTCTACCTCCTCCCTCTCCCTCCTACCCTCTACTTCCCTCCTGCCCTCTACCTCCTCCCCTCTACCTCCTGCCCTCCTCCTCCTACCCTCTACCTCCTACCCTCTACCTCCTCCCTCCCCCTCCTGCCCTCTACCTCCTCCCTCTCCCTCCTACCCTCTACTCCCTCCTGCCCTCCACCTCCTGCCCTCTACCTCCTCCCTCTCTCTCCTACCCTCTACCTCCTTCCTCTCCCTCCTACCCTCTACTCCCTCCTGCCCTCTACCTTCTCCCTCTCTCTCCTGCCCTCTACCTCTACTCCCTCCTGCCCTCCACCTCCTGCCCTCTACATCCTCCTGCCCTCTACCTCCTCCCTCTCTCTCCTACCCTAATACCTCCTCCCTCTCCCTCCTACCCTCTACTCCCTCCTGCCCTCTATCTCATACCCTACCTCCTCCCTCCCCCTCCTGCCCTCTACCTCCTCCCTCACCAATCTACCATCTACTCCCTCCTGCCCTCCACCTCCTGCCCTCTACATCCTCCTGCCCTCTACCTCCTCCCTCTCTCTCCTACCCTCTACCTCCCTCCCTCTCCCTCCTACCCTCTACCTCCCTCCTGCCCCCTCTACCTCCTACCCTCTACCTCCTCCCTCTCCCTCCTACCCTCTACTTCCCTCCTGCCCTCTACCTCCTACCCTCTACCTCCTGCCCTCCTCCTCCTACCCTCTACCTCCTACCCTCTACCTCCTCCCTCCCCCTCCCTGCCCTCTACCTCCTCCCTCTCCCTCCTACCCTCTACTCCCTCCTGCCCTCCACCTCCTGCCCCCACTACCTCCTCCCTCTCCCTCCTACCCTCTACTCCCTCCCTGCCCTCTACCTTCTCCCTCTCTCTCCTACCCTCTACCTCTACTCCCTCCTGCCCTCCACCTCCTGCCCTCTACATCCTCCTGCCCTCTACCTCCTCCCTCTCTCTCCTACCCTCTACCTCCTCCCTCTCCCTCCTACCCTCTACTCCCTCCTGCCCTCTACCTCCTGCCCTCTACCTCCTACCCTCTACCTCCTCCCTCTCCCTCCTACCCTCTACTGCCCTCCTGCCCTCTACCTCCTACCCTCTACCTCCTGCCCTCCTCCTCCTACCCTCTACCTCCTACCCTCTACCTCCTCCCTCCACCTCCTGCCCTCTACCTCCTCCCTCTCTCTCCTACCCTCTACCTCCTTCCTCTCCCTCCTACCCTCTACTCCCTCCTGCCCTCTACCTTCTCCCTCTCTCTCCTACCCTCTACCTCTACTCCCTCCTGCCCTCCACCTCCTGCCCTCTACATCCTCCTGCCCTCCTACCTCCTCCCTCTCTCCCCTACCCTCTACCTCCTCCCTCTCCCTCCTACCCCCGCTACTCCCTCCTGCCCTCTACCTCCTACCCTCTACCTCCTCCCTCTCCCTCCTACCCTCTACTTCCCTCCTGCCCTCTACCTCCTCCCCTCTACCTCCTGCCCTCCTCCTCCCCACCCTCTACCTCCTACCCTCTACCTCCTCCCTCCCCCTCCTGCCCCTACCTCCTCCCTCTCCCTCCTACCCTCTACTCCCTCCTGCCCTCCACCTCCTGCCCTCTACCTCCTCCCTCTCTCTCCTACCCTCTACCTCCTTCCTCTCCCTCCTACCCTCTACTCCCTCCTGCCCTCTACCTTCTCCCTCTCTCTCCTGCCCTCTACCTCTACTCCCTCCTGCCCTCCACCTCCTGCCCTCTACATCCCTCCTGCCCTCTACCTCCCCCCTCTCTCTCTCCTACCCTCTACCTCCTCCCTCTCCCTCCTACCCTCTACTCCCTCCTGCCCCTCTATCTCATACCCCCACTCTACCTCCTCCCTCCCCCCTCCTGCCCTCTACCTCCTCCCTCACCAATCTACCATCTACTCCCTCCTGCCCTCCACCTCCTGCCCTCTACATCCTCCTGCCCTCTACCTCCTCCCTCTCTCTCCTACCCTCTACCTCCTCCCTCTCCCTCCTACCCTCTACTCCCTCCTGCCCTCTACCTCCTACCCTCTACCTCCTTCCTCCTCCTCCTACCCTCTACTCCCTCTTGCCCTCTACCTCCTACCCTCTACCTCCTTCCTCCTCCTCCTACCCTCTACTCCCTCCTGCCCTCCTCCTGCCCTCTACTCCCTCCTGCCCTCTACCTCCTACCCTCTACCTCCTTCCTCCTCCTCCTACCCTCTACTCCCTCCTGCCCTCTACCTCCTACCCTCTACCTCCTTCCTCCTCCTCCTACCCTCTACTCCCTCCTGCCCTCTACCTCCTACCCTCTACCTCCTACCCTCTACTCCCTCCTGCCCTCTACCCCCCCCTCCTGCCCTCTACCGCCTCCCTCCTCCTGCCCTCTACCTCCTCCCTCCGCCTGCCCCTACCCCACCCTCCTGCCCTCTACCTCCTCCTTCCTCCTCCTGCCCTCCACCTCCTCCCTCCTCCTGCCCTCTACCTCCTCCTTCCTCCTCCTGCCCTCTACCTCCTCCCTCCTCCTTCCCTCTACCTCCTCCCTCCTCCTGCCCTCTACCTCCTCCTTCCTCCTCCCTGCCCTCCACCTCCTCCCTCCTCCTGCCTCTACCTCCTCCTTCCTCCTCCTGCCCTCTACCTCCTCCCTCCTCCTTCCCCTCTACCTCCTCCCTCCTCCTGCCCTCTTTTCCTCCTTCCTCCTCCTGCCCTCTACCTCCTCCCTCCTCCTGCCCCCTCTACCCCCCTCCTGCCCTCTACCTCCTCCCTCCTCCTGCCCCTCTACCTCCTCCCTCCTCCTCCCACCTCCTGCCCTCCCTACCTCCCTCCCTCCTCCTGCCCCTACCTCCCTCCCTCCTCCTCCTGCCCTCTACCTCCTCCCCTCCTCCCACCTCCCCTGCCCTCTACCTCCTCCTTCCTCCTCCTGCCCTCCACCTCCTCCCTCCTCCCCTGCCCTCCTCCTCCTCCTCCTCCTGCCCTCTACCTCCCTCCTCCTGCCCTCTACCTCCTCCCTCCTCCTCCTGCCCTCTACCTCTTCCCTCTCCTCCTGCCCTCTACCTCCTCACTCTCCCTCCTGCCCTCTACCTCCTCCCTCCCTCCTGCCCTCTACCTCCTCCCTCTCCCTCCTACCCTCTACTTCCTCCTGCCCTCCCTCCTACCCTCTACCTCCTCCCTCCTCCTCCTGCCCTCTACCTCCTCCTCCTCCTCCTACCCTCTACCTCCTCCCTCCTCCTCCTGCCCTCTACCTCTTCCCTCTCCTCCTGCCCTCTACCTCCTCCCTCCCCCTCCTGCCCTCTACCTCCTCCCTCTCCCTCCTACCCTCTACCCCCTCCTGCCCTCTACCTCCTCCCACCTCCCTCCTGCCCTCTACCTCCTTCCTCCCCTCCTGCCCTCTACCTCCTCCCTCCCCTCCTACCCTCTACTCCCTCCTGCCCTCACCTCCTCCCTCCTCCTCCTGCCCTCTACCTCCTACCTCCTCCTCCTGCCCTTTACCTCCTCCCTCCTCCTCCCCTGCCCCTCTACCTCCTACCCTCTACCTCCTCCTCCTCCTGCCCTCTACCTCCTCCCTCCTCCTCCTGCCCTCTACCTCCTCCCTCCTCCTCCTGCCCTCTACCTCCTCCCTCTCCTCCTGCCCTCCCTCCTCTCCCTCCTCCCTCCCCTCCTGCCCTCTACCTCCTCCCTCTCCCTCCGACCCTCTACTCCCTCCTGCCCTCTACCTCCTCCCTCCCCTCCTGCCCTCCCACCTCCCTCCCCCTCCTGCCCTCTACCTCCTCCCTCTCCCTCCTACCCTCTACTCCCTCCTGCCCTCCACCTCCTGCCCCTCTACCTCCTCCCTCTCCTACCCTCTACCTCCTTCCTCTCCCTCCTACCCTCTACTCCCTCCTGCCCTCTACCTTCCTCCCTCCTCTCCTACCCCTCTACCTCTACTCCCTCCTGCCCTCCACCTCCTGCCCCCTACATCCTCCTGCCCTCTACCTCCTCCCTCTCTCTCCTACCCTCCTACCTCCTCCCTCTCCCTCCTACCCTCTACTTCCTCCTGCCCTCACCTCCTACCCTCTACCTCCTCCATCTCCCTCCTACCCTCTACTTCCCTCCTGCCCTCTACCTCCTACCCTCTACCTCCTGCCCTCCTCCTCCTACCCTCCCTCCTCCCTCCCCTCCTGCCCCTACCTCCTCCCTCTCCCTCCTACCTCTACTCCCTCCTGCCCTCTACCTCCTCCCCTCTACCTCCCTGCCCTCCTCCTCCTCCTACCCTCTACCTCCTACCCTTACCTCCTCCCTCCCCCCTCCTGCCCTCTACCTCCTCCCTCTCCCTCCTACCCCACCCCCTCCCTGCCCTCCACCTCCTGCCCTCTACCTCCTCCCTCTCTCCCTGCCCTCTACCTCCTTCCTCTCCTCCTACCCTCTACTCCCTCCTGCCCTCTATCTTCTCCCTCTCTCCCTGCCCTCTACCTCTACTCCCTCCTGCCCTCCACCTCCTGCCCTCTACATCCTCCTGCCCTCTACCTCCTCCCTCTCTCTCCTACCCTCTACCTCCTCCCTCTCCCTCCTACCCCCTACTCCCTCCTGCCCTCTATCTCATACCCTACCTCCCCCCCCCTCCTGCCCTCTACCTCCTCCCTCACCAATCTACCATCTACTCCCTCCTGCCCTCCACCTCCTGCCCTCCATCCTCCTGCCCTCTACCTCCTCCCTCTCTCTCCTACCCCCTCTACCTCCTCCCTCTCCCTCCTACCCTCTACTCCCTCCTGCCCTCTACCTCCTACCCTCTACCTCCTTCCTCCTCCTCCTACCCTCTACTCCCTCTTGCCTCTACCTCCTACCCTCTACCTCCTTCCTCCTCCTCCTACCCTCTACTCCCCCTCCTGCCCTCCTCCTGCCCTCTACTCCCTCCTGCCCTCTACCTCCTACCCTCTACCTCCTTCCTCCTCCTCCTACCCTCTACTCCCTCCTGCCCTCTACCTCCTACCCTCTACCTCCTTCCTCCTCCTCCTACCCTCTACTCCCTCCTGCCCTCTACCTCCTACCCTCTACCTCCTACCCTCTACTCCCTCCTGCCCTCTACCTCCTTCCTCCCACCTCCTGCCCTCTACCTCCTCCTTCCTCCTCCTGCCCTCCACCTCCTCCCTCCTCCTGCCCTCTACCTCCTCCTTCCTCCTCCTGCCCTCTACCTCCTCCCTCCTCCTTCCCCTCTACCTCCTCCCTCCTCCTGCCCTCTACCCTCCTCCCTCCTCCTCCTGCCCTCTACCTCTTCCCCCTCTCCTCCTGCCCCCTACCTCCTCACTCTCCCTCCTGCCCTCCACCTCCTCCCTCCCCCTCCTGCCCTCTACCTCCTCCCTCTCCCTCCTACCCTCTACTTCCTCCTGCCCTCTACCTCCTACCCTACCTCCTCCCTCCTCCTCCTGCCCCCTCTACCTCCTCCCTCCTCCTCCTACCCTCTACCTCCCTCCCTCCTCCTCCTGCCCTCTACCTCTTCCCTCTCCTCCTGCCCTCTACCTCCTCACTCTCCCTCCTGCCCTCTACCTCCTCCCTCCCCTCCTGCCCCCTCTACCTCCTCCCTCTCCCTCCTACCCTCACCCTCCTGCCCTCTACCTCCTCACTCTCCCTCCTGCCCTCTACCTCCTTCCTCCCCCTCCTGCCCCCTCTACCTCCTCCCTCTCCCTCCTACCCTCTACTCCCTCCTGCCCTCTACCTCCTCCCTCCTCCTCCTGCCCTTTTACCTCTCCCTCCTCCTCCTGCCCTCTACCTCCTACCCTCTACCTCCTCCCTCCTCCTGCCCTCTACCTCCTCCCTCCTCCTCCTCCTGCCCTCTACCTCCTCCCTCCTCCTCCTGCCCTCTACCTCCTCCCTCTCCTCCTTCCCCCTCTACCTCCTCACTCTCCCTCCTCCCTCCCCCTCCTGCCCCCTACCTCCTCCCTCTCCCTCCGACCCTCTACTCCCTCCTGCCCCCTCTACCTCCTCCCTCCCCTCCTGCCCTCTACCTCCTCCCTCCCCCTCCTGCCCTCTACCTCCTCCCTCTCCCTCCTACCCTCTACTCCCTCCTGCCCTCCACCTCCTGCCCTCTACCTCCTCCCTCTCTCTCCTACCCCCACTACCTCCTTCCTCTCCCTCCTACCCTCTACTCCCTCCTGCCCCTCTACCTTCTCCCTCTCTCTCCTACCCTCTACCTCTACTCCCTCCTGCCCTCCACCTCCTGCCCTCTACATCCTCCTGCCCTCTACCTCCTCCCTCTCCCTCCTACCCTCTACTTCCCTCCTGCCCTCTACCTCCTACCCTCTACCTCCTCCCTCTCCCTCCTACCCTCTACTTCCCTCCTGCCCTCTACCTCCTACCCCTCTACCTCCTGCCCTCCTCCTCCTACCCTCTACCTCCTCCCTCCCCCCTCCTGCCCCCACCTCCTCCTCTCCCTCCTACCCTCTACTCCCCCTCCTGCCCTCCACCTCCTGCCCTCTACCTCCTCCCTCTCCTACCCTCTACCTCCTTCCTCTCCCTCCTACCCCTCTACTCCCTCCTGCCCTCTACCTTCTCCCTCTCTCTCCTACCCTCTACCTCTACTCCCTCCTGCCCTCCACCTCCTGCCCTCTACATCCTCCTGCCCTCTACCTCCTCCCTCTCCTCCTACCCTCTACCTCCTCCCTCTCCCTCCTACCCCCTCACTCCCTCCTGCCCCTCTACCTCCTACCCTCTACCTCCTCCCTCTCCCTCCTACCCTCTACTTCCCTCCTGCCCTCTACCTCCTCCCCTCTACCTCCTGCCCTCCTCCTCCTACCCTCTACCTCCTATCCTCTACCTCCTCCCTCCCCCTCCTGCCCTCTACCTCCTCCCTCTCCCTCCTACCCTCTACTCCCTCCTGCCCTCCACCTCCTGCCCTCTACCTCCTACCCTCTACCTCCTCCCTCCCCCTCCTGCCCTCTACCTCCTCCCTCTCTCTCCTACCCTCTACCTCCTTCCTCTCCCTCCTACCCTCTACTCCCTCCTGCCCTCTACCTTCTCCCTCTCTCTCCTGCCCTCTACCTCTACTCCTCCTGCCCTCCACCTCCTGCCCTCTACATCCTCCTGCCCTCTACCTCCTCCCTCTCTCTCCTACCCTCTACCTCCTCCCCTCTCCCTCCTACCCTCTACTCCCTCCTGCCCTCTATCTCATACCCTCTACCTCCTCCCTCCCCTCTCCTGCCCCTCTACCTCCTCCCTCACCAATCTACCATCTACTCCTCCTGCCCTCCACCTCCTGCCCTCTACATCCTCCTGCCCTCTACCTCCTCCCTCTCTCTCCTACCCTCTACCTCCTCCCTCTCCCTCCTACCCTCTACTCCCCTCCTGCCCTCTACCTCCTACCCTCTACCTCCTTCCTCCTCCTCCTACCCTCTACTCCCTCTCTGCCCCCTCTACCTCCTACCCTCTACCTCCTTCCTCCTCCTCCTACCCCTCTACTCCCTCCTGCCCTCCTCCTGCCCTCTACTCCCTCCTGCCTCTACCTCCTACCCTCTTACCTCCTTCCTCCTCCTCCTACCCTCTACTCCCTCCTGCCCTCTACCTCCTACCCTCTACCTCCTTCCTCCTCCTCCTACCCTCTACTCCCTCCTGCCCTCTACCTCCTACCTTGATCCCTCCTCCTCCTACCCTCTACTCCCTCCTGCCCTCTACCTCCTACCCTCTACCTCCTACCCTCTACTCCCTCCTGCCCTCTACCTCCTTCCTCCTCCTCCTGCCCTCTACTCCTTCCTCCCCTCTCCATCCACCAGACGTCGTCAGGTCACGTCCAGTTGGACAACTGTAATTTCGAGGGAGCTCAGCTGCAGATCCAAGGGCCAGGAACTTGCCACGCTCGTTTCTGCTCATTCTCACAGGGAAGCTCCACCCACTTCCTGGGCGTGGCCCTCAGCCTGTTGGATAGCTGTGATTTCTCAGGAAGTGATTCGGCGTCCGTGACGGTTGAGGGCGCTCCAGTGATTGAGCGGAACTGGGCCTGTAAACACTTGGCCTCTCTGGCCCGAGTCACCACATCCTGGACCTCGCCTGGGAGCGGTAGCCCAGCTGGGGACACCTTGGGCGGGCATTCAGGAGCCACACAGCCCCCTGGGGCTACCGTCACCCTGGAGGACTGGAGCAAAGGAGAAACGGAGAGCAGGAGGAGAGGAGGAGGAGGAGGAGGGGAGGAAGGAGGTGTCAGGATACGGTGATTGAGGACGGCTGGAGCGACAGCGCTCTTAGTGACGAGGAAGAGGAGGAGGAGGAGGAAAAAGGAGGGAAGGTTCAGGACAAGGCAACAACAGTCTAAACTACAGACTGGCCCACAGTCACCACGGCCTCTCTCATCTCCTCAGACCCAACCAGGACGACTTCCCCTCGCTGACCCCTGAAGTCCGAACCCTGACCGAGGAGCTACAACGCGACCCGGGGCCCAGGCGCTGATCGAGACAGTGCAGGGTGCGTGCTGGAGGCGCTGCCTGTTTCGGGACGGCAAGGGCGGCGTGCACGTGTGTAACCACGGAAACGCCAGGTTGGAAGGAAACGTGTTCCGGGGACTGACCTATGCCGTGCGCTGCATCCAGAACGCCACGGTAACCAGATAGGGCTGCCGATCTGATAGGATGGGTTGGTTGATTGATGGGTTGGTTGGTTGATGGGTTGGTTGATTGATGGGTTGGTTGATTGATGGGTTGGTTGGTTGATGGGTTGGTTTGTTGATGGGTTGGTTGATTGATGGGTTGGTTGATTGATTGATGGGTTGGTTGGTTGATGGGTTGGTTGGTTGATGGGTTGGTTGGTTGATTGATGGGTTGGTTGGTTGATTGATGGGTTGGTTGATTGATGGGTTGGTTGATTGAAGGGTTGGTTGATTGATGGGTTGGTTGATTGAAGGGTTGGTTGGTTGATTGATGGGTTGGTTGATTGATTGATGGGTTGGTTGGTTGATTGATGGGTTGGTTGATTGATGGGTTGGTTGATTGAAGGGTTGGTTGATTGATTGATGGGTTGGTTGGTTGATTGATTGATGGGTTGGTTGATTGATGGGTTGGTTGATTGATGGGTTGGTTGATTGATGGGTTGGTTGATTGATGGGTTGGTTGGTTGATTGATGGGTTGGTTGATTGATTGATGGGTTGGTTGGTTGATTGATGGGTTGGTTGATTGATGGGTTGGTTGATTGAAGGGTTGGTTGATTGATTGATGGGTTGGTTGGTTGATTGATTGATGGGTTGGTTGATTGATGGGTTGGTTGATTGATGGGTTGGTTGATTGATGGGTTGATGGATTGAAGGGTTGGTTGATTGATTGATGGGTTGGTTGGTTGATTGATTGATGGGTTGGTTGATTGATGGGTTGGTTGATTGAAGGGTTGGTTGATTGATTGATGGGTTGGTTGATTGATGGGTTGATTGATTGATGGGTTGGTTGGTTGGTTGGTTGGTTGATGGGTTGGTTGGTTGATTGATTGATGGGTTGGTTGATTGATGGGTTTATTGGTTGGTTGGTTGGTTGGTTGATTGATTGATGGGTTGGTTGGTTGATGTATATATCCTCCCTTAACTGAATGTGTTTAGATAGTAATGTCCACTACCGGTCAAAAGTTTTAGACCCCCTACTCATTCCAGGGTTTTCTTTATTTTTACTATTTTCTACATTGTAGAATAACAGTGAAGACATCAACACTATGAAATAACACATATGGAATCATGTAGTAACCAAAAAAAGTGTTATACAAATCAAAATATATTTTAGATTTGAGATTCTTCAAATAGCCACCCGTTGCCTTGATGACAGCTTTGCACACGCTTGGCATTCTCTCAACCAGCTTCATGAGGCAGTCACCTGGAATGCATTTCAACTAACAGGTGTACCTTCTTAAAAGTTCATTTGGGAAATGTCTTTCCTTCTTAATGCGTTTGAGCCAGTCAGTTGTGTTGTGACAAGGTAGGGGTGGTATACAGAAGATAGCCCTATTTGGTAAAAGACCAAGTCCATATTATGTCAAGAACAGCTCAAATAAGCAAAGAGAAACGACAGTCCATCATTACTTTAAGACATGAAGGTCAGTCAATCCGGAAAATGTCAAGAACTTTGAACATTTCTTCAAGTGCAGTCGCAAAAACCATCAAACGCCATGATGAAACTGTCTCTCATGAGGACCGCCACAGGAAAGGAAGACCCAGAGTTACCTCTGCTGCAGAGGATAAGTTCATTAGAGGTACCAGCCTCAGAAATTGCAGCCCAAATAAATGCTTCAGAGTTCAAGTAACAGACATCTCAACATTAACTGTTCAGAGGAGACTGTGTGAATCAGGCCTTAATGGTCGAATTGCTGCAAAGAAACCACTACTAAAAGACACCAATAAGAAGAAGAGACTTGCTTGGGCCAAGAAACACGAGCAATGGACATCAGACCGGTGGAAATCTGTCCTTTGGTCTGCTGTCCAAATTTGAGATTTTTGATTCCAACCGTCGTGTCTTTGTGAGATGCGGTACGTGTGAACGGATGATCTCAGCATGTGTGGTTCCCACCGTGAAGCATGGAGGAGGAGGTGTGATGGTGTGGTGATGCTTTGCTGGTGTCACGCTGTGATTTATTTAGAATTCAAGGCACACTTAACCAGCATGGTACCACAGCATTCTGCAGCGATACGCCATCCCCATCTGGTTTGGGCTTAGTGGGACTATCATTTGTTTTTCAACAGGACAATGACCCAACACACCTCCATTCTGTGTAAGGGCTATTTTATTGCTGCACAATCACCCGACCTCAACCAAATTGAGATGGTTTGGGATGAGTCGGACCGCAGAGTGAAGGAAAAGCAGCCAACAAGTGCTCAGCATATGTGGGAACTCCACATATGGAAAAGCATTCCAGGTGAAGCTGGTTGAGAGAACACCAAGAGTGTGCAAAGGGTGGCTATTTGTAGAATCTGAAATATGAAATATATTTTGATTTATTTAACACATATTTTGGTTACTACATGATTCCATATGTGTTATTTCATAGTTTTGATGTCTTCACTATTATTCTACAATGTAGAAAATAAATAAACAACCCTTGAATGAGTAGGTGTTTCTCAAACTTGTTGTTGATCAAATATGATTGATTGAATCTCATTGGTGTGTGTATTTTGCGTGTGTGTGTGTGTGTGTGTGCGTGTGTTCCAGATTGTGATGCTCCGTAATGAGGTGTGTGAATGTCGTGATGTGTGTTCTAACGTGTGTGTGCGTGTGTGCGCGTGTGTGTGTGTGTGTGTGTGTGTGTGTGTGTGTGTGTGTGTGTGTGTGTGTGTGTGTGTGTGTATGTGTATGTGTGTGTGTGTGTGCGTGTATGTATGTGTGTGTGTGTGTTCCAGATTGTGATGCTCCGTAATGAGGTGTGTGTGTGTGTTGCAGATTGTGATGCTCCGTAATGAGGTGTGTGTGTGTCTTCCAGATTGTGATGCTCCGTAATGAGGTGTGTGTGTGTGTTCCAGATTGTGATGCTCCGTAATGAGGTGTGTGTGTGTGTTCCAGATTGTGATGCTCCTTAATGAGGTGTGTGTGTGTTTCCAGATTGTGATGCTCCGTAATGAGGTGTGTGTGTGTTGCAGATTGTGATGCTCCGTAATGAGGTGTGTGTGTGTGTTCCAGATTGTGATGCTCCGTAATGAGGTGTGTGTGTGTTCCAGATTGTGATGCTCCGTAATGAGGTGTGTGTGTGTGTTCCAGATTGTGATGCTCCAGAATGAGGTGTGTGAGTGTGTTCCAGATTGTGATGCTCCGTAATGAGGTGTGTGTGTGTGTTCCAGATTGTGATGCTCCGTAATGAGGTGTGTGAGTGTGTTCCAGATTGTGATGCTCCGTAATGAGGTGTGTGTGTGTTCCAGATTGTGATGCTCCGTAATGAGGTGTGTGAGTGTGTTCCAGATTGTGATGCTCCGTAATGAGGTGTGTGTGTGTGTTCCAGATTGTGATGCTCCGTAATGAGGTGTGTGTGTGTGTTCCAGATTGTGATGCTCCGTAATGAGGTGTGTGTGTGTTCCAGATTGTGATGCTCCGTAATGAGGTGTGTGTGTGTGTGTTCCAGATTGTGATGCTCCATAATGAGGTGTGTGTGTGTGTTTCCAGATTGTGATGCTCCGTAATGAGGTGTGTGTGTGTGTGTCCAGATTGTGATGCTCCGTAATGAGGTGTGTGTGTGTGTGTTCCAGATTGTGATGCTCCGTAATGAGGTGTGTGTGTGTGTGTTCCAGATTGTGATGCTCCGTAATGAGGTGTGTGAGTGTCGTGCGTCGGGCGTTTTCCTCGTCTGTCGTCTCAGGGTCTGATCGCTGACAACAACATCCACTCCAACGGGAGGCGGGGCTTGACATCCGCAAGGGGCGGACCCCATCATCCTGGTAGTTCTATTCATTCTATTTCACATCTCTGATGTCATCATATCTGTCCTGTTTGTCTCTGATGTCATCATATCTGTCCTGTTCGTCTGTGATGTCATCATCTCTGATGTCATCATATCTGTCCTGTTCGTCTCCCTAGTGCACTGTGGTATTTTCCTCTCTACACAGCAACTTGTCAAATGGGTGTCAAATAATATCTGCCTTTCATCTGGTAGAAGTTACAGGACATGGTGGTCTGTCTGTCTGTCTGTCTGTCTGTCTGTCTGTCTGTCTGTCTGTCTGTCTGTCTGTCTGTCTGTCTGTCTGTCTGTCTGTCTGTCTGTCTGTCTGTCTGTCATCTGGTAGAAGTTACAGGACATGGTGGTCTGTCTGTCTGTCTGTCTGTCTGTCTGTCTGTCTGTCTGTCTGTCTGTCTGTCTGTCTGTCTGTCTGTCATCTGGTAGAAGTTACAGGACATGGTGGTCTGTCTGTCTGTCTGTCTGTCTGTCTGTCTGTCTGTCTGTCTGTCTGTCTGTCATCTGGTAGAAGTTACAGGACATGGTGGTCTGTCTGTCTGTCTGTCTGTCTGTCTGTCTGTCTGTCTGTCTGTCTGTCTGTCATCTGGTAGAAGTTACAGGACATGGTGGTCTGTCTGTCTCTCTCTGTCTGTCTGTCTGTCTGTCTGTCTGTCTGTCTGTCTGTCTGTCTGTCTGTCTGTCTGTCTGTCTGTCTGTCTGTCTGTCTGTCTGTCATCTGGTAGAAGTTACAGGACATGGTGGTCTGTCTGTCTCTGTCTGTCTGTCTGTCTGTCTGTCTGTCTGTCTTTCATCTCAGGAGACATGGTGGTCTAAAATAACAACTGATCAAACTATCTGTCTCTGTCTCTCTCTCTCTCTGTCCGTCTCTGTCTCTGTGTGTCTCTCTGTCTCTCTCTGTCTCTGTGTGTCTCTCTGTCCGTCTCTGTCTCTGTGTGTCTCTCTCTGTCTCTGTGTGTCTCTCTCTGTCTCTGTGTGTCTCTCTCTGTCTCTGTGTGTCTCTCTCTGTCTCTGTGTGTCTCTCTCTGTCTCTGTGTGTCTCTCTCTGTCTCTGTGTGTCTCTCCCTGTCTCACCCACTCAGTGTAACAGAATACACAGCGGTTTGCGGTCCGGCATCGTGGTCCTTGGCAACGGGAGGGGTTCCATCCGGAGCAACCAGATCTACAACAACAAGGAAGCAGGAGTTTATATTCTGTTCAACGGGAACCCTGTGGTCAGGTAGGAGGGGGGTCTACATTCTGTTATACAGGAACCCTGTGGTCAGGTAGGAGGGGGGGTCTACATTCTGTTAAACAGGAACCCTGTAGTCAGGTAGGAGGGGGGGTCTACATTCTGTTAAACAGGAACCCTGTGGTCAGGTAGGAGGGGGTCTACATTCTGTTATACAGGAACCCTGTGGTCAGGTAGGAGGGGGGGGGTCTACATTCTGTTATACAGGAACCCTGTGGTCAGGTAGGAGGAGGGGGGGTCTACATTCTGTTATACAGGAACCCTGTGGTCAGGTAGGAGGGGGGTCTACATTCTGTTATACAGGAACCCTGTGGTCAGGTAGGAGGGGGGTCTACATTCTGTTATACAGGAACCCTGTGGTCAGGTAGGAGGGGGGGGTCTACATTCTGTTATACAGGAACCCTGTGGTCAGGTAGGAGGGGGTCTACATTCTGTTATACAGGAACCCTGTGGTCAGGTAGGAGGGGGGGTCTACATTCTGTTATACAGGAACCCTGTGGTCAGGTAGGAGGGGGGGTCTACATTCTGTTATACAGGAACCCTGTGGTCAGGTAGGAGGGGGGGTCTACATTTTGTTATACAGGAACCCTGTGGTCAGGTAGGAGGGGGGGTCTACATTCTGTTATACAGGAACCCTGTAGTCAGGTAGGAGGGGGGTCTACATTCTGTTATACAGGAACCCTGTAGTCAGGTAGGAGGGGGGTCTACATTCTGTTATACAGGAACCCTGTGGTCAGGTAGGAGGGGGGGTCTACATTTTGTTATACAGGAACCCTGTGGTAGGAGGGGGGGGTCTACATTCTGTTATACAGGAACCCTGTGGTCAGGTAGGAGGGGGGGTCTACATTCTGTTATACAGGAACCCTGTAGTCAGGTAGGAGGGGGGTCTACATTCTGTTATACAGGAACCCTGTGGTCAGGTAGGAGGGGGGGTCTACATTCTGTTATACAGGAACCCTGTGGTCAGGTAGGAGGGGGGTCTACATTCTGTTATACAGGAACCCTGTGGTCAGGTAGGAGGGGGGGTCTACATTCTGTTATACAGGAACCCTGTGGTCAGGTAGGAGGGGGGGTCTACATTCTGTTATACAGGAACCCTGTAGTCAGGTAGGAGGGGGTCTACATTCTGTTATACAGGAACCCTGTGGTCAGGTAGGAGGGGGGGGTCTACATTCTGTTATACAGGAACCCTGTGGTCAGGTAGGAGGGGGGGTCTACATTCTGTTATACAGGAACCCTGTGGTCAGGTAGGAGGGGGGGTCTACATTCTGTTATACAGGAACCCTGTGGTCAGGTAGGAGGGGGGTCTACATTCTGTTATACAGGAACCCTGTGGTCAGGTAGGAGGGGGGTCTACATTCTGTTATACAGGAACCCTGTGGTCAGGTAGGAGGGGGGGTCTACTTTCTGTTATACAGGAACCCTGTGGTCAGGTAGGAGGAGGGGGGTCTACATTCTGTTATACAGGAACCCTGTAGTCAGGTAGGAGGGGGGTCTACATTCTGTTATACAGGAACCCTGTGGTCATGTAGGAGGGGGGTCTACATTCTGTTATACAGGAACCCTGTAGTCAGGTAGGAGGGGGGTCTACATTCTGTTATACAGGAACCCTGTAGTCAGGTAGGAGGGGGGGTCTACATTCTGTTATACAGGAACCCTGTAGTCAGGTAGGAGGGGGGTCTACATTCTGTTATACAGGAACCCTGTGGTCAGGTAGGAGGGGGGGTCTACATTCTGTTAAACAGGAACCCTGTAGTCAGGTAGGAGGGGGGGGGTCTACATTCTGTTATACAGGAACCCTGTGGTCAGGTAGGAGGGGGGGGGGTCTACATTCTGTTAAACAGGAACCCTGTAGTCAGGTAGGAGGGGGGGTCTACATTCTGTTATACAGGAACCCTGTAGTCAGGTAGGAGGGGGGGTCTACATTCTGTTATACAGGAACCCTGTGGTCAGGTAGGAGGGGGGGGTCTACATTCTGTTATACAGGAACCCTGTGGTCAGGTAGGAGGGGGGGTCTACATTCTGTTAAACAGGAACCCTGTAGTCAGGTAGGAGGGGGGGGAACCCTGTCTACATTCTGTTATACAGGAACCCTGTGGTCAGGTAGGAGGGGGGGTCTACATTCTGTTAAACAGGAACCCTGTAGTCAGGTAGGAGGGGGGGGTCTACATTCTGTTATACAGGAACCCTGTGGTCAGGTAGGAGGGGGGGTCTACATTCTGTTATACAGGAACCCTGTAGTCAGGTAGGAGGGGGGTCTACATTCTGTTATACAGGAACCCTGTGGTCAGGTAGGAGGGGGGGTCTACATTCTGTTAAACAGGAACCCTGTAGTCAGGTAGGAGGGGGGGGGGGGTCTACATTCTGTTATACAGGAACCCTGTGGTCAGGTAGGAGGGGGGTCTACATTCTGTTAAACAGGAACCCTGTGGTCAGGTAGGAGGGGGGTCTACATTCTGTTAAACAGGAACCCTGTAGTCAGGTAGGAGGGGGGTCTACATTCTGTTAAACAGGAACCCTGTGGTCAGGTAGGAGGGGGGGTCTACATTCTGTTATACAGGAACCCTGTGGTCAGGTAGGAGGGGGGTCTACATTCTGTTAAACAGGAACCCTGTGGTCAGGTAGGAGGGGGGTCTACATTATGTTATACAGGAACCCTGTGGTCAGGTAGGAGGGGGGGTCTACATTCTGTTATACAGGAACCCTGTGGTCAGGTAGGAGGGGGGGGTCTACATTCTGTTATACAGGAACCCTGTGGTCAGGTAGGAGGGGGGGGGTCTACATTCTGTTATACAGGAACCCTGTGGTCAGGTAGGAGGGGGGGTCTACATTCTGTTATACAGGAACCCTGTGGTCAGGTAGGAGGGGGGGTCTACATTCTGTTATACAGGAACCCTGTGGTCAGGTAGGAGGGGGGGTCTACATTCTGTTATACAGGAACCCTGTGGTCAGGTAGGAGGGGGGGTCTACATTCTGTTATACAGGAACCCTGTGGTCAGGTAGGAGGGGGGGGTCTACATTCTGTTATACAGGAACCCTGTAGTCAGGTAGGAGGGGGTCTACATTCTGTTATACAGGAACCCTGTGGTCAGGTAGGAGGGGGGGTCTACATTCTGTTATACAGGAACCCTGTGGTCAGGTAGGAGGGGGGGGTCTACATTCTGTTATACAGGAACCCTGTGGTCAGGTAGGAGGGGGGTCTACATTCTGTTATACAGGAACCCTGTGGTCAGGTAGGAGGGGGGGGGTCTACATTCTGTTATACAGGAACCCTGTGGTCAGGTAGGAGGGGGGGGTCTACATTCTGTTATACAGGAACCCTGTGGTCAGGTAGGAGGGGGGGTCTACATTCTGTTATACAGGAACCCTGTGGTCAGGTAGGAGGGGGGGGTCTACATTCTGTTATACAGGAACCCTGTGGTCAGGTAGGAGGGGGGGTCTACATTCTGTTATACAGGAACCCTGTAGTCAGGTAGGAGGGGGGGGGGTCTACATTCTGTTATACAGGAACCCTGTGGTCAGGTAGGAGGAGGGGGGTCTACATTCTGTTATACAGGAACCCTGTAGTCAGGTAGGAGGGGGGGTCTACATTCTGTTATACAGGAACTCTGTAGTCAGGTAGGAGGGGGGGTCTACATTCTGTTATACAGGAACCCTGTGGTCAGGTAGGGGGGTCTACATTCTGTTATGCAGGAACCCTGTGGTCAGGTAGGAGGGGGGGGTCTACATTCTGTTAAACAGGAACCCTGTGGTCAGGTAGGAGGGGGGGGGTCTACATTCTGTTATACAGGAACCCTGTGGTCAGGTAGGAGGGGGGGGGGGGTCTACATTCTGTTATACAGGAACCCTGTGGTCAACCTTCTCCCTCTCTCTCTCTCTTTCCCTCCAACCTTCTCCTTCTCTCTCTCCCTCCCTCCAACCTTCTCCTTCCCTCTCTCCTTCCCTCTCTCCTCCCTCCAACCTTCTCCTTCCCTCTCTCTCTCCCTCCCTCCCTCCAACCTCCCTCTCTCTCTCCTTCCCTCCCTCCAACCTTCTCCTTCCCTCTCTCCTCCCTCTCTCCTTCCCTCTCTCCTTCCCTCTCCCCCTCCAACCTTCTCCTTCCCTCTCTCCTCCCTCTCTCCTTCCCTCTCTCCTTCCCTC
Source organism: Oncorhynchus masou masou (assembly GCF_036934945.1). Lineage (NCBI taxonomy): Eukaryota > Metazoa > Chordata > Actinopteri > Salmoniformes > Salmonidae > Oncorhynchus > Oncorhynchus masou. The sequence continues at coordinate 50,571 of NW_027015848.1, forward strand.
TCCTCCCTCCAACCTTCTCCTTCCCTCTCTCCAACCTCCCTCTCTCTCTCCTTCCCTCCCTCCAACCTTCTCCTTCCCTCTCTCCTCCCTCTCTCCTTCCCTCTCTCCTCCCTCCAACCTTCTCCTTCCCTCTCTCCAACCTCCCTCTCTCTCTCCTTCCCTCCCTCCAACCTTCTCCTCCTTCCCTCTCTCCTTCCCTCTCTCCCTCTCTCCCTCCTCCAGTGGTAACCATATCTTCCAGGGTCAGGCAGCAGGGATTGCTGTGAATGAGAACGGCAGAGGGGTGATAGTCGGTACACACACGCACACACACACAGACACACACACACACACACACACACACACACACACACACACACACACACACACACACACACACACACACACACACACGCAGCAACCTGCACAGCATCTTGACTGAAATGTTAAAAGTACTTAATGAATGGAATGTATTATTAGTGATAATATGTAAATGAAGGTACTTTAATGCTATCTATCCATCCCCCCCCCCCCTTCCCCCCCTCCAGAGAATGTGATCCGGGAGAACCAGTGGGGGGGTGCAGACATCAGGCGGGGGGGCGACCCGGTCCTGAGGAACAACTACATCTGTCATGGCTACTCTGACGGGGTGGTAGTGGGGGAGAGAGGCCGTGGACTCATAGAGGGAAACCACATCTACAGTGAGTAATACACTTCCTGTTCGCTGATGTCACTTCCTGTCCTCCTCTCCTCCTCTGTCATGGCTACTCTGACGGGGTGGTGGTGGGGGAGAGAGGCCGTGGACTCATAGAGGGAAACCACATCTACAGTGAGTAATACACAAACACTTCCTGTTCGCTGACGTCACTTCCTGTTCTTTTGTCCTCTCCCTTCTCCTAGGCAACAAGGGCTGCGGTGTGTGGTTGATGTCCTCCAGCCTCCCTCAGCTGCTGGGAAACTACATTACCCATAACCGCATGTACGGGCTGGCCGTGTTCTGCCGGAAGGACCCTGACGGGGCGGGACCAGGGAAGTGGGGCAGGAGGGAGGAGGAAGAGGAGGTGGACAGGATAACTTCCATGAGGAAGGAGAGCTGCTGGCGTGGGAAGGTGACCTCGACAGCGAGGACGAACGTCTCTCCGCTCGGCGATCCATCAGCACGGCTCTGGTGGAGGGAAACCGCATTAGCCGCAATGGAGGTGAGACTGTAGACACTGTAGAGCCGCAATGGAGGTGAGACTAGACACTGTAGAGCCGCAATGGAGGTGAGACTGTTGACACTGTAGAGCCGCAATGGAGGAGAGACTAGACACTGTAGAGCCGCAATGGAGGTGAGACTGTAGACACTGTAGAGCCGCAATGGAGGTGAGACTAGACACTGTAGAGCCGCAATGGAGGTGAGACTGTAGACACTGTAGAGCCGCAATGGAGGTGAGACTAGACACTGTAGAGCCGCAATGGAGGTGAGACTGTAGACACTGTAGAGCCGCAATGGAGGTGAGACTGTAAACACTGTAGAGCCGCAATGGAGGTGAGACTGTAGACACTGTAGAGCCGCAATGGAGGTGAGACTGTAGACACTGTAGAGCCGCAATGGAGGTGAGACTGTAGACACTGTAGAGCCGCAATGGAGGTGAGACTGTAGACACTGTAGAGCCGCAATGGAGGTGAGACTGTAGACACTGTAGAGCCGCAATGGAGGAGAGACTGTAGACACTGTAGAGCCGCAATGGAGGAGAGACTGTAGACACTGTAGAGCCGCAATGGAGGAGAGACTGTAGACACTGTAGAGCCGCAATGGAGGAGAGACTGTAGACACTGTAGAGCCGCAATGGAGGTGAGACTGTAGACACTGTAGAGCCGCAATGGAGGTGAGACTGTAGACACTGTAGAGCCGCAATGGAGGAGAGACTGTAGACACTGTAGAGCCGCAATGGAGGTGAGACTGTAGACACTGTAGAGCCGCAATGGAGGAGAGACTGTAGACACTGTAGAGCCGCAATGGAGGAGAGACTGTAGACACTGTAGAGCCGCAATGGAGGAGAGACTGTAGACACTGTAGAGCCGCAATGGAGGAGAGACTGTAGACACTGTAGAGCCGCAATGGAGGAGAGACTGTAGACACTGTAGAGCCGCAATGGAGGTGAGACTGTAGACACTGTAGAGCCGCAATGGAGGTGAGACTGTAGACACTGTAGAGCCGCAATGGAGGAGAGACTGTAGACACTGTAGAGCCGCAATGGAGGTGAGACTGTATACACTGTAGAGCCGCAATGGAGGAGAGACTAGACACTGTAGAGCCGCAATGGAGGTGAGACTGTAGACACTGTAGAGCCACAATGGAGGTGAGACTGTAGACACTGTAGAGCCACAATGGAGGTGAGACTGTAGACACTGTAGAGCCGCAATGGAGGTGAGACTGTAGACACTGTAGAGCCGCAATGGAGGAGAGACTGTAGACACTGTAGAGCCGCAATGGAGGAGAGACTGTAGACACTGTAGAGCCACAATGGAGGTGAGACTGTAGACACTGTAGAGCCGCAATGGAGGAGAGACTGTAGACACTGTAGAGCCGCAATGGAGGTGAGACTGTAGACACTGTAGAGCCGCAATGGAGGAGAGACGGTAGACACTGTAGAGCCGCAATGGAGGTGAGACTGTAGACACTGTAGAGCCGCAATGGAGGAGAGACTAGACACTGTAGAGCCGCAATGGAGGAGAGACTAGACACTGTAGAGCCGCAATGGAGGTGAGACTGTAGACACTGTAGAGCCGCAATGGAGGAGAGACGGTAGACACTGTAGAGCCACAATGGAGGAGAGACTTTAGACACTGTAGAGCCGCAATGGAGGTGAGATTGTAGACACTGTAGAGCCGCAATGGAGGAGAGACTGTAGACACTGTAGAGCCGCAATGGAGGAGAGACTGTAGACACTGTAGAGCCGCAATGGAGGAGAGACTAGACACTGTAGAGCCGCAATGGAGGTGAGACTGTAGACACTGTAGAGCCGCAATGGAGGAGAGACTGTAGACACTGTAGAGCCGCAATGGAGGAGAGACTAGACACTGTAGAGCCACAATGGAGGAGAGACTGTAGACACTGTAGAGCCGCAATGGAGGTGAGACTAGACACTGTAGAGCCACAATGGAGGAGAGACTAGACACTGTAGAGCCGCAATGGAGGTGAGACTGTAGACACTGTAGAGCCGCAATGGAGGTGAGACTGTAGACACTGTAGAGCCGCAATGGAGGAGAGACTAGACACTGTAGAGCCACAATGGAGGAGAGACTGTAGACACTGTAGAGCCGCAATGGAGGAGAGACTAGACACTGTAGAGCCACAATGGAGGAGAGACTGTAGACACTGTAGAGCCGCAATGGAGGAGAGACTAGACACTGTAGAGCCACAATGGAGGTGAGACTGTAGACACTGTAGAGCCGCAATGGAGGTGAGACTGTAGACACTGTAGAGCCGCAATGGAGGTGAGACTGTAGACACTGTAGAGCCTAAATGGAGGAGAGACGGTAGACACTGTAGAGGCACAATGGAGGTGAGACTGTAGACACTGTAGAGGATGCACAATGGAGGTGAGACTGTAGAGCCACAATGGAGGAGAGACTGTAGACACTGTAGAGCCACAATGGAGGAGAGACTGTAGACACTGTAGAGCCACAATGGAGGAGAGACTGTAGACACTGTAGAGCCGCAATGGAGGTGAGACTGTAGACACTGTAGAGCCACAATGGAGGAGAGACTGTAGACACTAGAGACACAATGGAGGTGAGACTGTAGACACTGTAGAGGCACAATGGAGGAGAGACGGTAGACACTGTAGAGGCACAATGGAGGTGAGACTGTAGAGCCACAATGGAGGAGAGACTGTAGAGCCACAATGGAGGAGAGACTGTAGACACTGTAGAGCCACAATGGAGGAGAGACTGTAGACACTAGAGACACAATGGAGGAGACACTGTAGAGCCACAATGGAGGAGAGACTAGACACTGTAGAGCCACAGTGGAGGAGAAACTATAGACACTGTAGAGCCACAATGGAGGAGAGACGACACTGTAGAGCCACAATGGAGGAGAAACTGTAGACACTGTAGAGCCACAATGGAGGTGAGACTGTAGACACTGTAGAGCCACAATGGAGGAGAGACTGTAGACACTGTAGAGCAATTATGGAGGAGAGACTAGACACTGTAGAGCCACAATGGAGGTGAGACTGTAGACACTGTAGAGCCACAATGGAGGTGAGACGACACTGTAGAGCCACAATGGAGGAGAAACTGTAGACACTGTAGAGCCACAATGGAGGTGAGACTGTAGACACTGTAGAGCCACAATGGAGGTGAGACTGTAGACACTGTAGAGCCACAATGGAGGTGAGACTGTAGACACTGTAGAGCCACAATGGAGGTGAGACTGTAGACACTGTAGAGCCACAATGGAGGTGAGACTGTAGACACTGTAGAGCCACAATGGAGGTGAGACTGTAGACACTGTAGAGCCACAATGGAGGTGAGACTGTAGACACTGTAGAGCCACAATGGAGGAGAGACTAGACACTGTAGAGCCACAATGGAGGTGAGACTGTAGACACTGTAGAGCCACAATGGAGGTGAGACGACACTGTAGAGCCACAATGGAGGAGAAACTGTAGACACTGTGGAGCCACAATGGAGGTGAGACTGTAGACACTGTAGAGCCGCAATGGAGGAGAGACGTTAGACACTGTAGAGCCACAATGGAGGAGAGACTGTAGACACTGTAGAGCCACAATGGAGGTGAGACTGTAGACACTGTAGAGCCACAATGGAGGTGAGACTGTAGACACTGTAGAGCCACAATGGAGGTGAGACTGTAGACACTGTAGAGCCACAATGGAGGAGAGACTAGACACTGTAGAGCCACAATGGAGGTGAGACTGTAGACACTGTAGAGCCACAATGGAGGAGAGACTGTAGACACTGTAGAGCCGCAATGGAGGAGAGACTAGACACTGTAGAGCCGCAATTGAGGAGAGACTAGACACTGTAGAGCAATTATGGAGGAGAGACTGTAGACACTGTAGAGCCACAATGGAGGAGAGACTAGACACTGTAGAGCCGCAATGGAGGAGAGACTAGACACTGTAGAGCAATTATGGAGGAGAGACTAGACACTGTAGAGCCGCAATGGAGGAGAGACTGTAGACACTGTAGAGCCACAATGGAGGTGAGACTGTAGACACTGTAGAGCCACAATGGAGGTGAGACTGTAGACACTGTAGAGCCGCAATGGAGGAGAGACTAGACACTGTAGAGCCGCAATGGAGGAGAGACTAGACACTGTAGAGCCGCAATGGAGGTGAGACTGTAGACACTGTAGAGCCGCAATGGAGGAGAGACTGTAGACACTGTAGAGCCACAATGGAGGTGAGACTGTAGACACTGTAGAGCCACAATGGAGGAGAGACTAGACACTGTAGAGCCACAGTGGAGGAGAAACTGTAGACACTGTAGAGCCACAATGGAGGAGAGACGACACTGTAGAGCCACAATGGAGGAGAAACTGTAGACACTGTAGAGCCACAATGGAGGTGAGACTGTAGACACTGTAGAGCCACAATGGAGGAGAGACTGTAGAGCCACAATAGAGGAGAGACTGTAGACACTGTAGAGCCACAATGGAGGTGAGACTGTAGACACTGTAGAGCCACAATAGAGGAGAAACGGTAGACACTGTAGAGCCGTAATGGAGGAGAGACGGTAGACACTGTAGAGCCGCAATGGAGGAGAGACGGTAGACACTGTAGAGCCGCAATGGAGGAGAGACTGTAGACACTGTAGAGCCGCAATGGAGGTGAGACTGTAGACACTGTAGAGACACAATGGAGGTGAGACTGTAGACACTGTAGAGCCGCAATGGAGGAGAGACTGTAGACACTGTAGAGCCGCAATGGAGGAGAGACTGTAGACACTGTAGAGCCACAATGGAGGAGAGACTGTAGACACTGTAGAGCCACAATGGAGGTGAGACTGTAGAGCCACAATGGAGGAGAGACGGTAGACACTGTAGAGCCGCAATGGAGGAGAGACGGTAGAGCCACAATGGAGGAGAGACTGTAGACGCTGTGGGAGAGAGACAAGAGTCGTTGTGTGTCATCGTCATAGCAGTGATAGGTCGGACTGGTTTGGGTTTTTAACTTTACCTTCTATACCGGCATTTGAATGTTTGGTTTGTTAAATGTGATACGCATTGTTGTAACATCCATTTGTTTATTTTATAGTTTACTTCTCTCCAGTCTCTCTATGCCGCTTTCCACACAGACCTAGCCACGCCCCCCTGTCACTCAAAGAGCTCGTTTGACGTTCCTCAACCAGGAGACACTTGTGTTCAGTCTGCATGATCAACGCAACACATACAAACAACACTGTTGATGACAACGATGCAGTTGTCACTTTTGCTTCTTAAATATAAATCTACTAGTCTTCCATAATGACACTATTAGCTTGCGTTTCTTACATCTGCTAACAGCTAGTTTGCCTTTTCTAGGCAAGTTGTTGCTAAATCTTGTTAGCCGCTAATGCTAATCGCTAGCTAATAAATGTACTGAGTCAGAACATGTGTAATTAGCTAGTACAGCCTGATAATACCAGTGATTGTGTCGACCTTAATTAGCATGTTGTTTGTGCAACAGTGTCTTCTACATTTTAAAGAGGTACAACGCAAAGCAAGAATCAGGTAGCTTACATGAAGTAGCTAAGAGAAAACATTCAATGTCGCCAAAGATTATAGGGTCCCCCTAGGAAACACCTATCAACACATTAGTTCCTACCCTGTCACAATAAGAACTTCTCCCTCTAGATTGTAACGTTTGTCGCCAAAGATTATAGGGTCCCCCTAGGAAACACCTATCAACACATTAGTTCCTACCCTGTCACAATAAGAACTTCTCCCTCTAGATTGTAACGTTTGTCGCCAAAGATTATAGGGTCCCCCTAGGAAACACCTATCAACACATTAGTTCCTACCCTGTCACAATAAGAACTTCTCCCTCTAGATTGTAACGTTTGTCGCCAAAGATTATAGGGTCCCCTAGGAAACACCTATCAACACATTAGTTCCTACCCTGTCACAATAAGAAATAAAAATAAGTTAAAAGAGAGGTCCAACCTCATAGCAGTGATAGGAGAGACCATGTGAGGATATGACAGAGCTGAGTGACTTAGAGAGGAGAGGTCCATCCTCATAGCAGTGATAGGAGAGACCATGTGAGGATATAACAGAGCTGAGTGACTTAGAGAGGAGAGGTCCATCCTCATAGCAGTGATAGGAGAGACCATGTGAGGATATAACAGAGCTGAGTGACTTAGAGAGGAGAGGTCCATCCTCATAGCAGTGATAGGAGAGACCATGTGAGGATATAACAGAGCTGAGTGACTTAGAGAGGAGAGGTCCATCCTCATAGCAGTGATAGGAGAGACCATGTGAGGATATGACAGAGCTGAGTGACTTAGAGAGGAGAGGTCCATCCTCATAGCAGTGATAGGAGAGACCATGTGAGGATATGACAGAGCTGAGTGACTTAGAGAGGAGAGGTCCATCCTCATAGCAGTGATAGGAGAGACCATGTGAGGATATGACAGAGCTGAGTGACTTAGAGAGGAGAGGTCCATCCTCATAGCAGTGATAGGAGAGACCATGTGAGGATATGACAGAGCTGAGTGACTTGGTGAAGAGAGAGGAGAGGAGAGAGCCTAAAACGATGACCTCTGGTCTACCGTTTACCTCGTACCATCTAAACGCAGCATTGTTGTTAAATCATTGATATGGAACATAAACGCTCTTGTCTTTCTCTCTCTCTCTGTCTGTCTGTCTGTCTGTCTGTCTGTCTGTCTGTCTCTCTCTAGCGGTTGGTTTATACGTGAAGAGCAGTGAACCGCTGAACGTCGTTGCTAACCTAGTGAACGGTAACCGTGGCGCCGGTGTTGCCGTGCTACAGAGTGGTCAGCTGACTCGACTAGTTGCTAACTGCGTCCATGGAAACGGTCGCGGTGGCGTCACAGTGGAGAGGGAGTGTCGGGTGGAACTCCGCGGCAACGGTGTGTATGACAACGGCGGCCATGGCGTTAGTTTCCGGGGCGATGGACAGGTGGTGGAGAACGACGTGGTGGGTAACCGTGGTTACGGGATACGGTTGTCGGACAGCGCCGACGTCAAGGTGAGCTGGGCTCAGACATACAACACACGTACACACCAAATCACCATCACCCTGGTAATTAAATAAATACTTTGTGTGTGTGTGTAGGTGTTGCGTAATCGAGTCCAGCCGGTGCAGGGGTGTGGCATCGCCGTGCTGGGGCCGGCAAAGGCCGTCGTCCACGACAACCTGGTGTTCCAGGGTCACCCCGGCAACGTCAAACCCCCGCTACACCGCGACCCCGGCAACGTCGGCAGCGCGCTGCGCAACAACAGCGTGCTGAAACATAGCAACAGGTAGCTTAGCAACCGACTTTCAATTCTACTCGCCAAGTATGGACACTTCGGGTTAATACATTTAACCTCTCCTCTCTCCTCATCCTTTTTCCTTCCTCATCCCTTCTCTCCTCTTCCCCTCACCCCATTTCCTCTCCTCTTCGTCCCCCATCCTGCCAGGACGTGTTCCTCTGCCCCTCCCTGGGTTTTGGAGAACCCTCACCCCCGCCCCCTTTCTGACCGCCCCTCATCCCTCCCCCTCCTCCTCCTGTCACCCCTCCCACTTTGCCATCTCCATGACTACCAGGATCACCGCCACCGTCGAGAGCGGTTGCCATAACAACGGCAGCGTCTTCTGCACCATCCTCTGAGGCCCTAGCAACCTCGCCCTGAAGACGGATTGGATGACCTCCTCACCAGGGGTCAAGAGTTCAACCTCTCCTGTCTCGAGACATTCTGTTTTCTTAGAACATTTCCTCTGACATGTTGATCTAGGAACACTTGAACTCAGCAGATGTTGTGGAATGGCTGCCTGTCCTGGGGGTTATAGAACGTTGTCCTCCCCAGGGGGTTCTAGAACATTGTCCTCCCCCGGGGGTTCTAGAACATTGTCCTCCCCCGGGGGTTCTAGAACATTGTCCTCCCCAGGGGGTTCTAGAACATTGTCCTCCCCCGGGGGTTCTAGAACATTGTCCTCCCCCGGGGGTTCTAGAACATTGTCCTCCCCAGGGGGTTCTAGAACATTGTCCTCCCCAGGGGGTTCTAGAAGTGTCATTGAGCTGTGAGATCCCCACTACTGGAGGAGCTTGTGGCATCTGGTGTGGTATCATGACAGTATCATGTGACTGGTGTGGTATCATGACAGTATCATGTGACTGGTGTGGTATCATGACAGTATCATGTGACTGGTGTGGTATCATGACAGTATCATGTGACTGGTGTGGTATCATGACAGTATCATGTGACTGGTGTGCTATCATGTGACTGGTGTGCTATCATGACAGTATCATGTGACTGGTGTGGTATCATGACAGTATCATGTGACTGGTGTGGTATCATGTGACTGGTGTGGTATCAGGACAGTATCATGTGACTGGTGTGGTATCATGACAGTATCATGTGACTGGTGTGGTATCATGACAGTATCATGTGACTGGTGTGGTATCATGTGACTGGTGTGCTATCATGACAGTATCATGTGACTGGTGTGCTATCATGACAGTATCATGTGACTGGTGTGGTATCATGACAGTATCATGTGACTGGTCTGGTATCATGTGACTGGTGTGGTATCATGACAGTATCATGTGACTGGTGTGGTATCATGACAGTATCATGTGACTGGTGTGGTATCATGACAGTATCATGTGACTGGTGTGGTACCATGTGACTGGTGTGGTATCATGACAGTATCATGTGACTGGTGTGGTATCATGACAGTATCATGTGACTGGTGTGGTATCATGACAGTATCATGTGACTGGTCTGGTATCATGTGACTGGTGTGGTATCATGACAGTATCATGTGACTGGTGTGGTATCATGACAGTATCATGTGACTGGTGTGGTATCATGACAGTATCATGTGACTGGTGTGGTACCATGTGACTGGTGTGGTATCATGACAGTATCATGTGACTGGTGTGGTATCATGACAGTATCATGTGACTGGTGTGGTACCATGTGACTGGTGTGGTATCATGACAGTATCATGTGACTGGTGTGGTATCATGACAGTATCATGTGACTGGTGTGGTATCAGGACAGTATCATGTGACTGGTGTGGTATCATGACAGTATCATGTGACTGGTGTGGTATCATGACAGTATCATGTGACTGGTGTGGTACCATGTGACTGGTGTATCAGTGGTTAGGGATTGGAGTTTTACCAGACTAGGAATAACTCCTGGCCTTAACAATGACGACAATATTCACATTTCTCAACAAAACAAAATCCTGTTTCCTCACTGAAATGTCCACTAGCGTCTGTTTTTACAGTGCTTTCTAAATGTTTTCAAAAACCACATGTGTCACTTCCTCAGTTCTTCCAGACAGGTGATGTTCTGACAGAGCGGTATGAACTCACACACAACCTGAACTTAAAGTTTATTACATTAAAATGTTTTATTTGTTTACAGAATACTTTGTGAGGAGGGTTTCTCGTATCCATCTTTATCTAACCCGCTTTCCCTCTCTAGGAACATTTACCCTCTCCTCTTCACTCTTCCTCTTTATCCCCATCTTCCTCACCTCCCTCTCTAGGAACATTTACCCTCTCCTCTTCACTCTTCCTCTTTTTCCCCATCTTCCTCACCTCCCTCTCTAGGAACATTTACCCTCTCCTCTTCACTCTTCCTCTTTATCCCCGTCTTCCTCACCTCCCTCTCTAGGAACATTTACCCTCTCCTCTTCACTCTTCCTCTTTATCCCCGTCTTCCTCACCTCCCTCTAGGAATATTTACCCTCTCCTCTTCACTCTTCCTCACCTCCCTCTCTAGGAATATTTACCCTTTTCACTCTTCTTCTTTATCCCAGTCTTCCTCACCTCCCTCTCTAGGAATATTTACCCTTCCCTCTCCACCTCCTTACCCCCGTCTTCCTCTCCTCTTCCTCCTTACCCCCGTCTTCCTCTCCTCTTCCTCCTTACCCCATGTCTTCCTCCCCTCCTCCTTCCACTCCAATCACACCGACAGAGTCATTACATGTTGGTACGCGACGCTCTACCCAGAAGTACATTCATCTCCAGTAAAACGACGCTGCGTTTTCAGAGGCAGTCGCAGTGCGTTCTGGGTAGAGCGTCGCGTTGGATGTATCAGACTGTCTGCTGCAGGCGGCTTGACAGAAAAGTTGAACGTTGAAACTTCGGACAAAAACCAGACGACGCTGCCGGTGTGTTAGGAAGCGTTTCCCCTCGTCTTCCTCTAATGCATTTTTTTGCGTTTGCGTATCTCCGTGAACGTTTGGTATTTGACGAGCGGCAGCTGCAGAGACGCCAGTCTGTTCTCGGCCGTCGGCCCGTCGCTGTCCCCCGTCACACAGCCGTGTCTGGACAGGGTCAACCCCATCGACTTGGCCACCTCCACCATCCTACACACACACACACACACACACACACACACACACACACAGACAGAGATACACACACACACACAGAGAAAATATCAGTAACGCTGTTGCTTTTGTGTTTTTATTAATTATTTCACCTATATGTATTTATTTAAAGTACCTACATTTGTATTTATTTGATTTATTTCACCTTTATTTAACCAGATAGTTGAGAACAAGTTCTCATTTACAACTGAGACCCAGGCCAAGATAAAGCAAAGCAGTTCGACACAAACTACACAGAGTTACACATGGAGTAAAACAAACATACAGTCAATAATACAGTAGAACAAAAGAAAACAAAAAGTCTATGTACAGTGAGTGGAAATGAGGTAAGATAAGGCAATAAATAGGCCATGGTGGCAAAGTAATTACAATATAGCAATTAAACACTGGAATGGTAGAATGTGCAGAAGATGAATGTGCAGGTAGAGATACTGGGGTGCAAAGGAGCAAGATAAATAAATACCAGTATGGGGATGAGGTAGATAGATGGGCTGTATACAGATGGGCTATGAACAGGTGCAGTAATCTGTGAGCTGTTCTGACAGTTGGTGCTTAAAGCTAGTGAGGGAGATGTGAGTCTCCAACTTCAGTGATTTTTGCAGTTCGTTCCAGTCATTGGCAGCAGAGAACTGGAAGGAAAGGCGGCCGATGGAGGAATTGGCTTTGGGGAGTGACCAGTGAGATATACCTGCTGGAGCGCGTGCTACGGGTGGGTGTTGCTATGGTGACCAGTGAGATATACCTGCTGGAGCACGTGCTACGAGTGGGTGCTGCTATGGTGACCAGAGAGATATACCTGCTGGAGCACGTGCTACGGGTGGGTGTTGCTATGGTGACCAGAGAGATATACCTGCTGGAGTACGTGCTACGGGTGGGTGTTGCTATGGTGACCAGAGAGATATACCTGCTGGAGTACGTGCTACGGGTGTGTGCTGCTATGGTGACCAGAGAGATATACCTGCTGGAGCGCATGCTTCAGGTGGGTGCTGCTATGGTGACCAGCGAGCTGAGATAAGGGGGGACTTTACCTAGCAGGGTCTTGTAGATGACATGGAGCCAGTGGGTTTGGCGACGAGTATGAAGCGAGGGCCAGCCAACGAGAGCGTATAGATCGCAGTGGTGGGTAGTATATGGGGCTTTGGTGACAAACCGGATGGCACTGTGATAGACTGCATCCAGTTTGTTGAGTAGAGTGTTGGAGGCTATTTTATAGATGACATCACCGAAGTCGAGGATCGGTAGGGTGGTCAGTTTTACGAGGGTATGTTTGGCAACATGAGTGAAGGATGCATTGTTGCGATATAGGAAGCCAATTCGAGATTTAATTTTGCATCTAGATTTAATTTTGAATTAGAGATGCTTAATGTGAGTCGAAGGAGAGTTTACAGTCGAACCAGACACTCAGGTATTCAAAATGGTCGGTAATCTGTTCGTTAACTTGGCATTCGAAGACCTAAGAAAGGCAGGGTAGGATAGATCTGTAGATCTGTCATCCCCCTTTGAAGAGGGGGATGACCGCGGCAGCTTTCCAATCTTTGGGAATCTCAGACCATACAAAAGAGGTTGAACGGGACAGTAATAGGGTTTGCAATAATTTCAGCACCTAATGTTTTTAAAGAGGTGCGTCTCTCTCTCCTGTTCTGTGACCCTCCCCAGGTCTCTCTCCTGTTCTGTGACCCCCCCCCCAGGTCTCTCTCCTGTTTTGTGGACCCCCCAGGTCTCTCTCCTGTTCTGTGACCCCCCCCCAGGTCTCTCTCCTGTTTTGTGGACCCCCCAGGTCTCTCTCCTGTTCTGTGACCCCCAGGTCTCTCTCCTGTTCTGTGGACCCCCCAGGTCTCTGTAATAGTGTCTCTCTCCTGTTCTGTGACCCCCCCAGGTCTCTCTCCTGTTCTGTGACCCCCCAGGTCTCTGTAATAGTGTCTCTCTCCTGTTCTGTGACCCCCAGGTCTCTCTCCTGTTCTGTGACCCCCCCCCCCCCAGGTCTCTGTAATAGTGTCTCTCTCCTGTTCTGTGACCCCCCAGGTCTCTCTCCTGTTCTGTGACCCCCCCCCAGGTCTCTGTAATAGTGTCTCTCTCCTGTTCTGTGACCCCCAGGTCTCTCTCCTGTTCTGTGACCCCCCCAGGTCTCTCTCCTGTTCTGTGACCCCCCAGGTCTCTCTCCTGTTCTGTGACCCCCCAGGTCTCTGTAATAGTGTCTCTCTCCTGTTCTGTGACCCCCCAGGTCTCTCTCCTGTTCTGTGACCCCCCAGGTCTCTGTAATAGTGTCTCTCTCCTGTTCTGTGACCCCCCCAGGTCTCTCTCCTGTTCTGTGACCCCCCCCCCAGGTCTCTCTCCTGTTCTGTGACCCCCCCAGGTCTCTCTCCTGTTCTGTGACCCCCAGGTCTCTCTCCTGTTCTGTGACCCCCAGGTCTCTCTCCTGTTCTGTGACCCCCCAGGTCTCTCTCCTGTTCTGTGACCCCCCAGGTCTCTGTAATAGTGTCTCTCTCCTGTTCTGTGACCCCCCAGGTCTCTCTCCTGTTCTGTGACCCCCAGGTCTCTCTCCTGTTCTGTGACCCCCCAGGTCTCTGTAATAGTGTCTCTCTCCTGTTCTGTGACCCCCCCAGGTCCCTCTCCTGTTCTGTGACCCCCCCCAGGTCTCTGTAATAGTGTCTCTCTCCTGTTCTGTGACCCCCAGGTCTCTCTCCTGTTCTGTGACCCCCCCCTCTGTAGGTCTCTCTCCTGTTCTGTGACCCCCCCCCCAGGTCTCTCTCCTGTTCTGTGACCCCCCCCAGGTCTCTGTAATAGTGTCTCTCTCCTGTTCTGTGACCCCCCCAGGTCTCTCTCCTGTTCTGTGACCCCCCAGGTCTCTGTAATAGTGTCTCTCTCCTGTTCTGTGACCCCCCCAGGTCCCTCTCCTGTTCTGTGACCCCCCCCCCCCCAGGTCTCTCTCCTGTTCTGTGACCCCCCAGGTCTCTCTCCTGTTCTGTGACCCCCCAGGTCTCTGTAATAGTGTCTCTCTCCTGTTCTGTGACCCCCCCAGGTCTCTGTAATAGTGTCTCTCTCCTGTTCTGTGACCCCCCAGGTCTCTCTCCTGTTCTGTGACCCCCAGGTCCCTCTCCTGTTCTGTGACCCCCCCAGGTCTCTGTAATAGTGTCTCTCTCCTGTTCTGTGACCCCCCAGGTCTCTCTCCTGTTCTGTGACCCCCCCCCCCAGGTCTCTCTCCTGTTCTGTGACCCCCCCCAGGTCTCTCTCCTGTTCTGTGACCCCCAGGTCTCTCTCCTGTTCTGTGACCCCCAGGTCTCTCTCCTGTTCTGTGACCCCCCCAGGTCTCTGTAATAGTGTCTCTCTCCTGTTCTGTGACCCCCAGGTCTCTCTCCTGTTCTGTGACCCCCCAGGTCTCTCTCCTGTTCTGTGACCCCCCCAGGTCTCTGTAATAGTGTCTCTCTCCTGTTCTGTGACCCCCAGGTCCCTCTCCTGTTCTGTGACCCCCCCCCCAGGTCTCTGTAATAGTGTCTCTCTCCTGTTCTGTGACCCCCAGGTCTCTCTCCTGTTCTGTGACCCCCCCCCCAGGTCTCTCTCCTGTTCTGTGACCCCCCCAGGTCTCTCTCCTGTTCTGTGACCCCCCCAGGTCTCTGTAATAGTGTCTCTCTCCTGTTCTGTGACCCCCCCAGGTCTCTCTCCTGTTCTGTGACCCCCCCCCAGGTCTCTCTCCTGTTCTGTGACCCCCCCCCAGGTCTCTCTCCTGTTCTGTGACCCCCCCCAGGTCTCTCTCCTGTTCTGTGACCCCCCCAGGTCTCTCTCCTGTTCTGTGACCCCCCCCCAGGTCTCTCTCCTGTTCTGTGACCCCCCAGGTCCCTCTCCTGTTCTGTGACCCCCCAGGTCTCTGTAATAGTGTCTCTCTCCTGTTCTGTGACCCCCCAGGTCTCTCTCCTGTTCTGTGACCCCCCCCCCAGGTCTCTCTCCTGTTCTGTGACCCCCCCCCCAGGTCTCTCTCCTGTTCTGTGACCCCCCCAGGTCTCTCTCCTGTTCTGTGACCCCCCCCAGGTCTCTGTAATAGTGTCTCTCTCCTGTTCTGTGACCCCCCAGGTCTCTCTCCTGTTCTGTGACCCCCCCCAGGTCTCTCTCCTGTTCTGTGACCCCCCCCCCAGGTCTCTCTCCTGTTCTGTGACCCCCCCCAGGTCTCTGTAATAGTGTCTCTCTCCTGTTCTGTGACCCCCCCCAGGTCCCTCTCCTGTTCTGTGACCCCCCCCAGGTCTCTGTAATAGTGTCTCTCTCCTGTTCTGTGACCCCCCCAGGTCTCTCTCCTGTTCTGTGACCCCCCCAGGTCTCTGTAATAGTGTCTCTCTCCTGTTCTGTGACCCCCAGGTCTCTCTCCTGTTCTGTGACCCCCACCCCCAGGTCCCTCTCCTGTTCTGTGACCCCCCCCCAGGTCTCTGTAATAGTGTCTCTCTCCTGTTCTGTGACCCCCCCAGGTCCCTCTCCTGTTCTGTGACCCCCAGGTCTCTGTAATAGTGTCTCTCTCCTGTTCTGTGACCCCCAGGTCTCTCTCCTGTTCTGTGACCCCCCAGGTCTCTGTAATAGTGTCTCTCTCCTGTTCTGTGACCCCCAGGTCTCTCTCCTGTTCTGTGACCCCCCAGGTCTCTCTCCTGTTCTGTGACCCCCCAGGTCTCTGTATTAGTGTCTCTCTCCTGTTTTGTGGACCCCCCCAGGTCTCTGTAATAGTGTCTCTCCCTGTTCTGTGACCCCCCCAGGTCTCTCTCCTGTTCTGTGACCCCCCAGGTCTCTCTCCTGTTCTGTGACCCCCCAGGTCTCTCTCCTGTTCTGTGACCCCCCAGGTCTCTGTAAGTGTCTCTCTCCTGTTCTGTGACCCCCCCCCCAGGTCTCTCTCCTGTTCTGTGACCCCCCAGGTCTCTCTCCTGTTCTGTGACCCCCCCAGGTCTCTCTCCTGTTCTGTGACCCCCAGGTCTCTCTCCTGTTCTGTGACCCCCCAGGTCTCTCTCCTGTTCTGTGACCCCCCAGGTCTCTCTCCTGTTCTGTGACCCCCAGGTCTCTCTCCTGTTCTGTGACCCCCCCAGGTCTCTCTCCTGTTCTGTGACCCCCCAGGTCTCTCTCCTGTTCTGTGACCCCCCCAGGTCTCTCTCCTGTTCTGTGGACCCCCCCAGGTCTCTCTCCTGTTCTGTGACCCCCCCCCCCCAGGTCTCTCTCCTGTTCTGTGACCCCCCCAGGTCTCTCTCCTGTTCTGTGACCCCCCCCCCAGGTCTCTCTCCTGTTCTGTGACCCCCCCCCCAGGTCTCTCTCCTGTTCTGTGACCCCCAGGTCTCTGTAATAGTGTCTCTCTCCTGTTCTGTGACCCCCCCAGGTCTCTCTCCTGTTCTGTGGACCCCCAGGTCTCTCTCCTGTTCTGTGACCCCCCCCAGGTCTCTCTCCTGTTCTGTGACCCCCCCCCAGGTCTCTCTCCTGTTCTGTGACCCCCCCCAGGTCTCTCTCCTGTTCTGTGACCCCCCCCAGGTCTCTCTCCTGTTCTGTGACCCCCCCCCCCAGGTCTCTCTCCTGTTCTGTGGACCCCCCAGGTCTCTCTCCTGTTATGTGACCCCCCCAGGTCTCTGTAATAGTGTCTCTCACCATTTCTCTGTGAACCCCCCGGTCTCTCTCCTGTTCTGTGACCCCCCCCAGGTCTCTCCCTGTTCTGTGACCCCCCCCAGGTCTCTCTCCTGTTCTGTGACCCCCCAGGTCTCTCTCCTGTTCTGTGACCCCCCCCCCCCAGGTCTCTCTCCTGTTCTGTGACCCCCCCCCCCAGGTCTCTCTCCTGTTCTGTGACCCCCCCCAGGTCTCTCTCCTGTTCTGTGACCCCCCCCCAGGTCTCTCTCCTGTTCTCTGTGACCCCCCAGGTATCTCTCCTGTTCTCTGTGACCCCCAGGTCTCTCACCATTTCTCTGTGACCCCCAGGTCTCTGTGACCCCCCCAGGTCTCTCACCATTTCTCTGTGACCCCCAGGTCTCTGTGACTCCCCCAGGTCTCTCACCGTTTCTCTGTGACCCCCAGGTCTCTCACCATTTCTCTGTGACCCCCCAGGTCTCTGTGACCCCCAGGTCTCTCACCGTTTCTCTGTGACCCCCAGGTCTCTGTGACCCCCCCAGGTCTCTCACCGTTTCTCTGTGACCCCCCAGGTCTCTGTGACCCCCCAGGTCTCTCACCGTTTCTCTGTGACCCCCAGGTCTCTGTGTAACAGGGTGAGGTCAGCGGTCATGTCTCCCATGTGGAGCAGCAGGGCCAGGCAGTACGCTGCCACCTTCACACGCATCGACGTAGACACCACGTACTGCACCCTGGAGACACACACACACACACACACACACACTAGTAACATTCTGCACCCTACGCTCATTAATACCAATGTAGCTACTGAATTTAACTAAATCTGATTTTTAACTCAGAGGAAGGAAAGGAGAGCTCTATTCCCTATCTAGTGCACTATGTAGGGTGCTATTTGAAAATCAGACGATCTATGGGCCCGGGTCTAGTGCACTATGTAGGGTGCTATTTGAAAAGCAGACGATCTATGGGCCCGGGTCTAGTGCACTACGTAGGGTGCTATTTGAGAAGCAGACGATCTTTGGGCCCGGGTCTAGTGCACTATGTAGGGTGCTATTTGAGAAGCAGACGCTCTATGGGCCCGGGTCTAGTGCACTACGTAGGGTGCTATTTGAGAAGCAGACGATCTTTGGGCCCGGGTCTAGTGCACTATGTAGGGTGTTATTTGAGAAGCAGACGATCTATGGGCCCGGGTCTAGTGCACTATGTAGGGTGCTATTTGAGAAGCAGACGCTCTATGGGCCCGGGTCTAGTGCACTACGTAGGGTGCTATTTGAGAAGCAGACGCTCTATGGGCCCGGGTCTAGTGCACTATGTAGGGTGCTATTTGAGAAGCTGACGATCTTTGGGCCCGGGTCTAGTGCACTATGTAGGGTGCCAGCGAGTGGACAGCTACCTGCCGTTATTGAAGGTCTCCACGGTGAAGGTCCTCATCAGCTTGATGTGGATGATACGAGGACAGCCCTCTTCCTGCCCGACTAGAAAACAACATTAACACAACCCTTAATGATACGAGGGCAGCCCTCCTCCTGACTAGAAAACAACATTAACACAACCCTTAATGATACGAGGACAGCCCTCCTCCTGACTAGAAAACAACATTAACACAACCCTTAATGATACGAGGGCAGCCCTCCTCCTGACTAGAAAACAACATTAACACAACCCTTAATGATACGAGGGCAGCCCTCCTGCCTGACTAGAAAACAACATTAACACAACCCTTAATGATACGAGGGCAGCCCTCCTCCTGACTAGAAAACAACATTAACACAACCCTTAATGATATGAGGGCAGCCCTCCTCCTGCCCGACTAGAAAACAACATTAACACAACCCTTAATGATACGAGGGCAGCCCTCCTCCTGACTAGAAAACAACATTAACACAACCCTTAATGATACGAGGACAGCCCTCCTCCTGACTAGAAAACAACATTAACACAACCCTTAATGATATGAGGACAGCCCTCCTCCTGACTAGAAAACAACATTAACACAACCCTTAATGATACGAGGACAGCCCTCCTCCTGACTAGAAAACAACATTAACACAACCCTTAATGATACGAGGGCAGCCCTCCTCCTGACTAGAAAACAACATTAACACAACCCTTAATGATACGAGGGCAGCCCTCCTCCTGACTAGAAAACAACATTAACACAACCCTTAATGATACGAGGGCAGCCCTCCTCCTGACTAGAAAACAACATTAACACAACCCTTAATGATACGAGGGCAGCCCTCCTCCTGACTAGAAAACAACATTAACACAACCCTTAATGATACGAGGGCAGCCCTCCTCCTGACTAGAAAACAACATTAACACAACCCTTAATGATACGAGGGCAGCCCTCCTCCTGACTAGAAAACAACATTAACACAACCCTTAATGATACGAAGGCAGCCCTCCTCCTGACTAGAAAACAACATTAACACAACCCTTAATGATATGAGGGATTAGAGATTATGTTCTCGGTAAACACTAAAGGTGCTCAAACGAGGATTACTTTTTAAAAAGTCAACACTTGCTTCTCGTACACACACACACCCCACACACACACACACACACACACACGGCGTGGCACTCACACTTGCGAGTCATGTTTTTCTGCCGTGCCAGTTTGAGCAGCAGGAGGAGGTAGAAGGCACAGCGAGCCTGTCTCTCTCGGGCCACGCCCTCTCTGGGCAGGCTCTCCAACTGACACACCACGCTCTGACACCTGGAACAACAACGTCAGCACAACGTCAACAACACAACAACAACAACGTCAACAACACAACAACAACAACGTCAACAACACAGCAACAACAACGTCAACAACGCATCAACAACACAAAGTCAACAACAACACCGTCAACGTCAACAACACAACATCAACAACGTCAACAACAACAACAACACCGTCAACAACAGTATGAGTGTTGTAGTCCGACCCTTCATCTGTTAAGTTCTGTAGTTCCTCAGGGGTCAGGGCGGCCATCTTGGAGCCAGCAGCATCCAGGACATCGTACTCCACCGGAGACAGGACTGGGACTCAGGTAAGGACTCGCACATTAACCTGGTCACGCACGCATTAACCTGGTCACGCACGCATTAACCTGGTCACGCACGCATTAACCTGGTCACGCACGCATTAACCTGGTCACGCACGCATTAACCTGGTCACGCACGCATTAACCAGGTCACGCACGCATTAACCTGGTCACGCACGCATTAACCTGGTCACGCACGCATTAACCTGGTCACACACGCATTAACCTGGCCACACATTAACCTGGCCACGCATTAACCTGGTCACGCATTAACCTGGTCACGCATTAACCTAGCCACGCATTAACCTGGTCACGCATTAACCTGGTCACGCATTAACCTGGTCACACATTAACCTGGTCACACACACATTAACCTGGTCACGCATTAACCTGGCCACGCATTAACCTGGCCACGCATTAACCTGGCCACGCATTAACCTCGTCACACACGCATTAACCTGGCCACGCATTAACCTGGCCACGCATTAACCTGGCCACGCATTAACCTGGCCACGCATTAACCTGGCCACGCATTAACCTGGCCACGCATTAACCTGGCCACGCATTAACCTGGCCACGCATTAACCTGGCCACACATTTACCTGGCCACACATTTACCTGGCCACACATTTACCTGGCCACACATTTACCTGGCCACACATTTACCTGGCCACACATTAACCTGGTCACACATTAACCTGGCCACACATTAACCTGGTCACACATTAACCTGGTCACACATTAACCTGGCCACACATTAACCTGGTCACACACACTAACCTGGTCTCACTCACACACACACACACACACACACACACACACACACACACACACACACACACACACAGTCCAGGTGAAGGATACTGTCGTCAAACAGGTAGACCTGTTGAGGTGTGTCAGCGTCGGGGTAGCAGGGAGGAAGGTAATGAGACACTGCAGACTGGGATTCTGCCTGAACAACTTCCTGCTGAAGGGCTGGAGAAACATCACTGTGTTACTGTACAGGTGTGTGTGTGTTCCTGTACAGGTGTGTGTGTGTGTTCCTGTACAGGTGTGTGTGTGTGTTCCTGTACAGGTGTGTGTGTGTGTTCCTGTACAGGTGTGTGTGTGTGTTCCTGTACAGGTGTGTGTGTGTGTTACTGTACAGGTGTGTGTGTGTGTTACTGTACAGGTGTGTGTGTGTGTTACTGTACAGGTGTGTGTGTGTGTTACTGTACAGGTGTGTGTGTGTGTTACTGTACAGGTGTGTGTGTGTGTTACTGTACAGGTGTGTGTGTGTGTTACTGTACAGGTGTGTGTGTGTGTTACTGTACAGGTGTGTGTGTGTGTGTGTGTGTGTTACTGTACAGGTGTGTGTGTGTGTGTGTGTGTGTGTTACTGTACAGGTGTGTGTGTGTGTGTGTGTGTGTTACTGTACAGGTGTGTGTGTGTGTGTGTGTTACTGTACAGGTGTGTGTGTGTGTGTGTGTTACTGTACAGGTGTGTGTGTGTGTGTGTGTTACTGTACAGGTGTGTGTGTTACTGTACAGGTGTGTGTGTGTTACTGTACAGGTGTGTGTGTTACTGTACAGTGTGTGTGTGTGTGTGTGTGTGTGTGTGTGTGTGTGTGTGTTACTGTACAGGTGTGTGTGTTACTGTACAGGTGTGTGTGTGTGTTACTGTACAGGTGTGTGTGTGTGTGTTACTGTACAGGTGTGTGTGTGTGTTCGTTACTGTACAGGTGTGTGTGTTCGTGTTACTGTACAGGTGTGTGTGTTCGTGTTACTGTACAGGTGTTCGTGTTACTGTACAGGTGTTCGTGTTACTGTACAGGTGTGTGTGTTCGTGTTACTGTACAGGTGTGTGTGTGTGTTACTGTACAGGTGTGTGTGTGTGTTACTGTACAGGTGTGTGTGTGTGTTACTGTACAGGTGTGTGTGTGTGTGTTACTGTACAGGTGTGTGTGTGTGTGTTACTGTACAGGTGTGTGTGTGTGTGTTACTGTACAGGTGTGTGTGTGTGTGTTACTGTACAGGTGTTCGTGTGTTACTGTACAGGTGTGTGTGTTACTGTGTGTGTGTGTACGTTACTGTGTGTGTGTGTTACTGTACAGGTGTGCGTGTGTTACTGTACAGGTGTTCGTGTGTTACTGTACAGGGGTTCGTGTGTTACTGTACAGGTGTTCGTGTGTTACTGTACAGGTGTGTGTGTTACTGTGTGTGTGTGTACGTCTTCTGGTCTGACTGTGTCCTTCAGAAAGTATTCAGACCCCTTGACTTATTACACATTTTGTTACATTACAGCCTTATTCTAAACTGGATTCAATTGTTTTTTTCCCTCTCACCACAATGACATCACAGTACCCCATAATGACATCACAACCTATAATGACATCACAATACCTCATAATGACATCACAATAACCCCATAATACCAAGTAGCAAGTTTTCATCAAGGATCTCCACTTTACTCCGTTCATCTCTCCCTCGATCCTGTCTAGTCTCACAGTCCGCTGAAAAACATCCCCACAGCATGATGCTGCCACCACCATGCTTCACCGTAGGGATGGAGCCAGGTTTCCTCCAGACGTGATGCTGCCACCACCATGCTTCACCGTAGGGATGGAGCCAGGTTTCCTCCAGACGTGATGCTGCCACCACCATGCTTCACCGTAGGGATGGTGCCAGGTTTCCTCCAGACGTGACGCTTAGCATTCAGGCCAAAGAGTTCAATCTTGCTTTCATCAGACCAGAGAATCTGAGAGTCCTTTAAGTGCCTTTAATTCCTTTGACCTCATGGCTTGGTTTTTGCTCTGTCAACTGTGGGACCTTATATAGACAGGTGTGTGCCTTTCCAAATCATGTCCAATCAATTGAATTTACCACAGGTGGACTCCAATCAAGTTGTAGAAACATCTCAAGGATGATCAATGGAAACAGGAGGCACCTGAACTCAATTCAGAGTCTCAATACTTATTTCGGTTTATTTTTTAATAAATATGCAAATATTTCTAAACCCATTTTCGCGATGTCATTGTGGGATATTGCGATGTCATTGTGGGATATTGCGATGTCATTGTGGGGTATTGCGATGTCATTGTGGGATATTGCGATGTCATTGTGGGGTATTGCGATGTCATTGTGGGGTATTGCGATGTCATTGTGGGATATTGCGATGTCATTAAGCGGTATTGCGATGTCATTGTGGGGTATTGCGATGTCATTGTGGGGTATTGCGATGTCATTGTGGGGTATTGCGATGTCATTGTGGGGTATTGCGATGTCATTGTGGGGTATTGCGATGTCATTGTGGGGTATTGCGATGTCATTGTGGGGTATTGCGATGTCATTGTGGGGTATTGCGATGTCATTGTGGGGTATTGCGATGTCATTGTGGGGTATTGCGATGTCATTGTGGGGTATTGTGTGTCGATTTGAGGATAAAAAAGGCTGTAACTAAAATGTGGAGAAAGAGAAGGGGTCTGAATACTTCCCAAATGTACTGTAGGTGTGTGTGTGTAGGTATACAGGTGTGTGTAGGTATACAGGTGTGTGTAGGTATACAGGTGTGTGTAGGTATACAGGTGTGTGTAGGTATACAGGTGTGTGTAGGTACCTTCCAGGCCCTTCTGGTCTATGATGGAATGGGCAGCCTTTGCCACAGCGCTCTGCAGGGTCTCACTGCCCACCTGGTTCAGTCTCCTGGAGGTCAGAGCTCTCTTCTGCTTGTTGGTGCCAAACGCCTCGATCAGAGAGTCCACCTGTAGGGGGGGGGGGGGTATTCATTCTGATGATTGATGTGATCAATTGCAGATTATAAATGTAGCCTGCGGTGGATTTAGTAAAACAACACTTAAAACCTGACAGTAAGTATTGGGGAAACTCTGATCCCTGGAACTAGAGACTAAGGGAGGTGTTCAAGGCTGATAGAACTCTAGAACGTTCTAGAGTTCTATTTTTAACAGATGTTCAAGGCTGATAAAAATAGAACCCGGAACGTTCTAGAGTTCTAACAGAAATGAATGTTCAAGGCTAATAGAACTCTAGAACGTTCCTGGTTCTATTTTTAACAGATGTTCAAGGCTGATAAAAATAGAACCCGGAACGTTCTAGAGTTCTAACAGAAATGAATGTTCAAGGCTAATAGAACTCTAGAACGTTCCGGGTTCTATTTTTAACAGAGATGAATGGAGGTACCTTTTCCCTGTATGTTAGATCTGTGTTCTGGGACGCGTCATTCTCTGTAGACGCCTCCCCTGGGAAACAGACAACATGTTAGTCAGAGAGAGAGACGCCTCCCCTGGGAAACAGACAACATGTTAGTCAGAGAGAGAGACGCCTCCCTGGGAAACAGACAACATGTTAGTCAGAGAGAGATCCCCTGGGAAACAGACAACATGTTAGTCAGAGAGAGAGACGCCTCCCTGGGAAACAGACAACATGTTAGTCAGAGAGAGAGACGCTCCCTGGGAAACAGACAACATGTTAGTCAGAGAGAGAGACGCCTCCCTGGGAAACAGACAACATGTTAGTCAGAGAGAGACACCTCCTGGGAAACAGACAACATGTTAGTCAGAGAGACACCTCCCTGGGAAACAGACAACATGTTAGTCAGAGAGAGAGAGACGCCTCCCCTGGGAAACAGACAACATGTTAGTCAGAGAGAGAGACGCTCCCTGGGAAACAGACAACATGTTAGTCAGAGAGAGAGACGCCTCCCTGGGAAACAGACAACATGTTAGTCAGAGAGAGAGACGCATGTTAGCCAGAGAGAAGACCTGGGAAACAGACAACATGTTAGTCAGAGAGAGAGACGCCTCCCCTGGGAGACAGACAACATGTTAGTCAGAGAGAGAGACGCCTCCCCTGGGAAACAGACAACATGTTAGTCAGAGAGAGAGACGCTCCCTGGGAAACAGACAACATGTTAGTCAGAGAGAGAGACGCCTCCCTGGGAAACAGACAACATGTTAGTCAGAGAGAGAGACGCTCCCTGGGAAACAGACAACATGTTAGTCAGAGAGAGACGCCTCCCCTGGGAAACAGACAACATGTTAGTCAGAGAGAGAGACGCCTCCCCTGGGAAACAGACAACATGTTAGTCAGAGAGAGAGACGCCTCCCTGGGAAACAGACAACATGTTAGTCAGAGAGAGAGACGCCTCCCTGGGAAACAGACAACATGTTAGTCAGAGAGAGAGACGCCTCCCTGGGAAACAGACAACATGTTAGTCAGAGAGAGAGACGCTCCCCTGGGAAACAGACAACATGTTAGTCAGAGAGAGAGAGACCTCCCCTGGGAAACAGACAACATGTTAGTCAGAAACAGCCTCCCTGGGAAACAGACAACATGTTAGTCAGAGAGAGAGACGCCTCCTGGGAAACAGACAACATGTTAGTCAGAGAGAGAGAAACGCCTCCCCCTGGGAAACAGACAACATGTTAGTCAGAGAGAGACGACGCCTCCCCTGGGAAACAGACAACATGTTAGTCAGAGAGAGAGACGCCTCCCCTGGGAAACAGACAACATGTTAGTCAGAGAGAGACGCTCCCCTGGGAAACAGACAACATGTTAGTCAGAGAGAGACGCTCCCCTGGGAAACAGACAACATGTTAGTCAGACAGACAACATGTTAGTCAGAGAGAGAGAGACGCTCCCTGGGAAACAGACAACATGTTAGTCAGAGAGAGAGAGACGCCTCCCTGGGAAACAGACAACATGTTAGTCAGAGAGAGAGACGCCTCCCCCTGGGAAACAGACAACATGTTAGTCAGAGAGAGAGAGACGCCCCTGGGAAACAGACAACATGTTAGTCAGAGAGAGACGCCTCCCCTGGGAAACAGACAACATGTTAGTCAGAGAGAGAGAGACGCTCCCCAAAACAGACAACATGTTAGTCAGAGAGAGAGACGCTCCCCTGGGAAACAGACAACATGTTAGTCAGAGAGAGAGAGCCTCCCCTGGGAAACAGACAACATGTTAGTCAGAGAGAGAGACGCCTCCCCTGGGAAACAGACAACATGTTAGTCAGAGAGAGAGACGCCTCCCCTGGGAAACAGACAACATGTTAGTCAGAGAGAGAGAGACGCCTCCCTGGGAAACAGACAACATGTTAGTCAGAGAGAGAGACGCGCCTCCCCTGGGAAACAGACAACATGTTAGTCAGAGAGAGAGACGCCTCCCTGGGAAACAGACAACATGTTAGTCAGAGAGAGAGACGCCTCCCCTGGGAAACAGACAACATGTTAGTCAGAGAGAGAGACGCCTCCCTGGGAAACAGACAACATGTTAGTCAGAGAGAGAGACGCCTCCCCTGGGAAACAGACAACATGTTAGTCAGAGAGAGACGCCTCCCCTGGGAAACAGACAACATGTTAGTCAGAGAGAGAGACGCTCCCCTGGGAAACAGACAACATGTTAGTCAGAGAGAGAGACGCCTCCCTGGGAAACAGACAACATGTTAGTCAGAGAGAGAGACGCCTCCCTGGGAAACAGACAACATGTTAGTCAGAGAGACGCCTCCCTGGGAAACAGACAACATGTTAGTCAGAGACGCCTCCCTGGGAAACAGACAACATGTTAGTCAGAGAGAGAGACGCCTCCCCTGGGAAACAGACAACATGTTAGTCAGAGAGAGAGACGCTCCCCTGGGAAACAGACAACATGTTAGTCAGAGAGAGACGCCTCCCTGGGAAACAGACAACATGTTAGTCAGAGAGAGAGACGCCTCCCTGGGAAACAGACAACATGTTAGTCAGAGAGAGAGACGCCTCCCTGGGAAACAGACAACATGTTAGTCAGAGAGAGAGACGCCTCCCCTGGGAAACAGACAACATGTTAGTCAGAGAGAGAGACGCCTCCCTGGGAAACAGACAACATGTTAGTCAGAGAGAGAGACGCCTCCCCTGGGAAACAGACAACATGTTAGTCAGAGAGAGAGACGCCTCCCTGGGAAACAGACAACATGTTAGTCAGAGAGAGAGACGCCTCCCCTGGGAAACAGACAACATGTTAGTCAGAGAGAGAGACGCCTCCCTGGGAAACAGACAACATGTTAGTCAGAGAGAGAGACGCCTCCCTGGGAAACAGACAACATGTTAGTCAGAGAGAGAGACGCCTCCCTGGGAAACAGACAACATGTTAGTCAGAGAGAGACGCCTCCCTGGGAAACAGACAACATGTTAGTCAGAGAGAGAGACGCCTCCCTGGGAAACAGACAACATGTTAGTCAGAGAGAGACGCCTCCCCTGGGAAACAGACAACATGTTAGTCAGAGAGAGACGCCCCCTGGGAAACAGACAACATGTTAGTCAGAGAGAGACGCCTCCTGGGAAACAGACAACATGTTAGTCAGAGAGAGAGAGACGCCTCCCTGGGAAACAGACAACATGTTAGTCAGAGAGAGAGACGCCTCCCCTGGGAAACAGACAACATGTTAGTCAGAGAGAGAGACGCCTCCCAACATGGGAAACAGACAACATGTTAGTCAGAGAGAGAGACGCCTCCCTGGGAAACAGACAACATGTTAGTCAGAGAGAGAGACGCCTCCCCTGGGAAACAGACAACATGTTAGTCAGAGAGAGAGACGCTCCCTGGGAAACAGACAACATGTTAGTCAGAGAGAGAGACGCCTCCCTGGGAAACAGACAACATGTTAGTCAGAGAGAGAGACGCCTCCCCTGGGAAACAGACAACATGTTAGTCAGAGAGAGAGACGCCTCCCCTGGGAAACAGACAACATGTTAGTCAGAGAGAGACGCCCCTGGGAAACAGACAACATGTTAGTCAGAGAGAGAGACGCTCCCCTGGGAAACAGACAACATGTTAGTCAGAGAGAGAGACGCCTCCTGGGAAACAGACAACATGTTAGTCAGAGAGAGACGCCTCCCTGGGAAACAGACAACATGTTAGTCAGAGAGAGAGACCTCCCCTGGGAAACAGACAACATGTTAGTCAGAGAGAGACGCCCCCCTGGGAAACAGACAACATGTTAGTCAGAGAGAGAGACGCCTCCCTGGGAAACAGACAACATGTTAGTCAGAGAGAGAGAGACGCTCCCTGGGAAACAGACAACATGTTAGTCAGAGAGAGAGAGACGCCTCCCTGGGAAACAGACAACATGTTAGTCAGAGAGAGAGACGCCTCCCCTGGGAAACAGACAACATGTTAGTCAGAGAGAGAGACGCCTCCCTGGGAAACAGACAACATGTTAGTCAGAGAGAGAGACGCCTCCCTGGGAAACAGACAACATGTTAGTCAGAGAGAGAGACGCCTCCCTGGGAAACAGACAACATGTTAGTCAGAGAGAGACGCCTCCCCTGGGAAACAGACAACATGTTAGTCAGAGAGAGACGCCTCCTGGGAAACAGACAACATGTTAGTCAGAGAGAGAGACGCCTCCCTGGGAAACAGACAACATGTTAGTCAGAGAGAGAGAGACGCCTCCCCTGGGAAACAGACAACATGTTAGTCAGAGAGAGAGACGCCTCCCCTGGGAAACAGACAACATGTTAGTCAGAGAGACGCCTCCCCTGGGAAACAGACAACATGTTAGTCAGAGAGAGAGACGCCTCCCCTGGGAAACAGACAACATGTTAGTCAGAGAGAGAGACGCCTCCCCTGGGAAACAGACAACATGTTAGTCAGAGAGAGAGAGCCTCCCTGGGAAACAGACAACATGTTAGTCAGAGAGAGAGAGACGCCTCCCCTGGGAAACAGACAACATGTTAGTCAGAGAGAGAGACGCCTCCCTGGGAAACAGACAACATGTTAGTCAGAGAGAGAGACGCCTCCCTGGGAAACAGACAACATGTTAGTCAGAGAGAGAGACCTCCCTGGGAAACAGACAACATGTTAGTCAGAGAGAGAGAGACGCCTCCCCTGGGAAACAGACAACATGTTAGTCAGAGAGAGACGCCTCCCCTGGGAAACAGACAACATGTTAGTCAGAGAGAGACGCTCCCTGGGAAACAGACAACATGTTAGTCAGAGAGAGAGAGACGCTCCCTGGGAAACAGACAACATGTTAGTCAGAGAGAGAGACGCTCCCTGGGAAACAGACAACATGTTAGTCAGAGAGAGAGACGCCTCCCCTGGGAAACAGACAACATGTTAGTCAGAGAGAGACGCCTCCCTGGGAAACAGACAACATGTTAGTCAGAGAGAGAGACGCCTCCCTGGGAAACAGACAACATGTTAGTCAGAGAGAGAGACGCCTCCCTGGGAAACAGACAACATGTTAGTCAGAGAGAGAGACGCTCCCTGGGAAACAGACAACATGTTAGTCAGAGAGAGAGACGCCTCCCTGGGAAACAGACAACATGTTAGTCAGAGAGAGACGCCTCCCTGGGAAACAGACAACATGTTAGTCAGAGAGAGAGACGCCTCCCTGGGAAACAGACAACATGTTAGTCAGAGAGAGAGAGACGCCTCCCCTGGGAAACAGACAACATGTTAGTCAGAGAGAGAGACGCCTCCCCTGGGAAACAGACAACATGTTAGTCAGAGAGAGAGACGCCTCCCTGGGAAACAGACAACATGTTAGTCAGAGAGAGAGAGACGCCTCCCCTGGGAAACAGACAACATGTTAGTCAGAGAGAGACGCCTCCTGGGAAACAGACAACATGTTAGTCAGAGAGAGAGAGCCTCCCCTGGGAAACAGACAACATGTTAGTCAGAGAGAGAGACGCCTCCCCTGGGAAACAGACAACATGTTAGTCAGAGAGAGAGACGCCTCCCTGGGAAACAGACAACATGTTAGTCAGAGAGAGAGACGCTCCCTGGGAAACAGACAACATGTTAGTCAGAGAGAGAGACGCCTCCCTGGGAAACAGACAACATGTTAGTCAGAGAGAGAGACGCTCCCCTGGGAAACAGACAACATGTTAGTCAGAGAGAGAGACGCTCCCTGGGAAACAGACAACATGTTAGTCAGAGAGACGCCTCCCTGGGAAACAGACAACATGTTAGTCAGAGAGAGAGACGCCTCCCTGGGAAACAGACAACATGTTAGTCAGAGAGAGAGACGCCTCCCTGGGAAACAGACAACATGTTAGTCAGAGAGAGAGACGCCTCCCTGGGAAACAGACAACATGTTAGTCAGAGAGAGAGACGCCTCCCTGGGAAACAGACAACATGTTAGTCAGAGAGAGAGACGCTCCCTGGGAAACAGACAACATGTTAGTCAGAGAGAGAGACGCCTCCCTGGGAAACAGACAACATGTTAGTCAGAGAGAGAGACGCCTCCCTGGGAAACAGACAACATGTTAGTCAGAGAGAGAGACGCCTCCCCTGGGAAACAGACAACATGTTAGTCAGAGAGAGAGAGACGCCCCCTGGGAAACAGACAACATGTTAGTCAGAGAGAGAGACGCCTCCCTGGGAAACAGACAACATGTTAGTCAGAGAGAGAGAGACGCTCCCCTGGGAAACAGACAACATGTTAGTCAGAGAGAGAGAGACGCCTCCCTGGGAAACAGACAACATGTTAGTCAGAGAGAGAGACGCCTCCCTGGGAAACAGACAACATGTTAGTCAGAGAGAGAGACGCCTCCCCTGGGAAACAGACAACATGTTAGTCAGAGAGAGAGACGCCTCCCTGGGAAACAGACAACATGTTAGTCAGAGAGAGAGAGACGCCTCCCCTGGGAAACAGACAACATGTTAGTCAGAGAGAGAGACGCTCCCCCCTGGGAAACAGACAACATGTTAGTCAGAGAGAGAGACGCCTCCCTGGGAAACAGACAACATGTTAGTCAGAGAGAGACGCTCCTGGGAAACAGACAACATGTTAGTCAGAGAGAGAGACGCTCCCCTGGGAAACAGACAACATGTTAGTCAGAGAGAGAGACGCTCCCCTGGGAAACAGACAACATGTTAGTCAGAGAGAGAGACGCGCTCCCTGGGAAACAGACAACATGTTAGTCAGAGAGAGAGAGACGCTCCCCTGGGAAACAGACAACATGTTAGTCAGAGAGAGAGACGCTCCCCTGGGAAACAGACAACATGTTAGTCAGAGAGAGAGACGCTCCCCTGGGAAACAGACAACATGTTAGTCAGAGAGAGAGACGCCCATGTTAGTCAGAGAGACGCTGGGAAACAGACAACATGTTAGTCAGAGAGAGAGACGCCTCCCTGGGAAACAGACAACATGTTAGTCAGAGAGAGAGACGCTCCCCTGGGAAACAGACAACATGTTAGTCAGAGAGAGACGCCCCCTGGGAAACAGACAACATGTTAGTCAGAAGAGAGACGCCTCCCTGGGAAACAGACAACATGTTAGTCAGAGAGAGAGACGCTCCCCTGGGAAACAGACAACATGTTAGTCAGAGAGAGAGACGCCTCCCTGGGAAACAGACAACATGTTAGTCAGAGAGAGAGACGCCTCCCCTGGGAAAACAGACAACATGTTAGTCAGAGAGAGAGAGACGCCTCCCCTGGGAAACAGACAACATGTTAGTCAGAGAGAGAGACGCCTCCCTGGGAAACAGACAACATGTTAGTCAGAGAGAGAGACGCTGGGAAACAGACAACATGTTAGTCAGAGAGAGAGACGCCTCCCCTGGGAAACAGACAACATGTTAGTCAGAGAGACGCTCCTGGGAAAACAGACAACATGTTACGAGAGAAGAGACGCCTCCCCTGGGAAACAGACAACATGTTAGAGAGAGAGACGCTCCCCTGGGGAAACAGACAACATGTTAGTCAGAGAGAGAGACGCCTCCCCTGGGAAACAGACAACATGTTAGTCAGAGAGAGAGACGCTCCCTGGGAAACAGACAACATGTTAGTCAGAGAGAGAGAGAGCCTCCCCTGGGAAACAGACAACATGTTAGTCAGAGAGAGAGACGCTCCCCTGGGAAAACAGACAACATGTTAGTCAGAGAGAGAGAGACGCTCCCTGGGAAACAGACAACATGTTAGTCAGAGAGAGAGACGCTCCCCTGGGAAAACAGACAACATGTTAGCCAGAGAGAGACGCTCCCCTGGGAAACAGACAACATGTTAGTCAGAGAGAGAGAGACGCTCCCTGGGAAACAGACAACATGTTAGTCAGAGAGAGAGAGACGCTCCCTGGGAAACAGACAACATGTTAGTCAGAGAGAGAGACGCTCCTGGGGGAAACAGACAACATGTTAGTCGAGAGAGAGACGCCTCCCTGGGAAACAGACAACATGTTAGTCAGAGAGAGAGACGCGCTCCCTGGGAAACAGACAACATGTTAGTCAGAGAGAGACGCTCCTGGGAAACAGACAACATGTTAGCCAGAGAGAGAGACGCTCCCTGGGAAAGACAACATGTTAGTCAGGAGAGAGAGACGCTCCCTGGGAAACAGACAACATGTTAGTCAGAGAGAGACGCCTCCCTGGGAAACAGACAACATGTTAGTCAGAGAGAGAGACGCCTCCCTGGGAAACAGACAACATGTTAGCCGAGAGAGAGAGACGCTCCCTGGGAAACAGACAACATGTTAGTCAGAGAGAGAGACGCCTCCTCTGGGAGAGTCAGAGACGCCTTCCCCTGGGAAACAGACAACATGTTAGTCAGAGAGAGAGACGCTCCCTGGGGAAACAGACAACATGTTAGTCAGGAGAGAGAGAGACGCCTCCCCTGGGAAACAGTCAACATGTTAGTCAGAGAGAGAGACGCTCCTGGGAAACAGATAACATGTTAGTCAGAGAGAGAGACGCCTCCCCTGGGAAACAGACAACATGTTAGTCAGAGAGAGACGCTCCCCTGGGAAACAGACAACATGTTAGCTGAGAGAGAGACGACGCCCTGGGAAACAGACAACATGTTAGTCAGAGAGAGAGACGCGCCCCTGGGAAACAGACAACATGTTAGTCAGAGAGAGAGACGCTCCCCTGGGAAACAGACAACATGTTAGTCAGAGAGAGACGCTCCTGGGAAAACAGACAACATGTTAGTCAGAGAGAGACGCTCCTGGGAAACAGACAACATGTTAGTCAGAGAGAGAGAGACGCTCCCTGGGAAACAGACAACATGTTAGTCAGAG
Source organism: Oncorhynchus masou masou (assembly GCF_036934945.1). Classification (NCBI taxonomy): domain Eukaryota; kingdom Metazoa; phylum Chordata; class Actinopteri; order Salmoniformes; family Salmonidae; genus Oncorhynchus; species Oncorhynchus masou. The sequence goes on from NW_027015848.1 coordinate 83,722, forward strand.
AGAGAGACGCTCCCTGGGAAACAGACAACATGTTAGTCAGAGAGAGACGCTCCTGGGAAACAGACAACATGTTAGTCAGAGAGAGAGACGCTCTCCTGGGAAAACAGACAACATGTTAGTCAGAGAGAGAGACGCCCCTGGGAAACAGACAACATGTTAGTCAGAGAGAGAGACCTCCCCTGGGAAACAGACAACATGTTAGTCAGAGAGAGACGCTCCCTGGGAAACAGACAACATGTTAGTCAGAGAGAGACGCTCCCTGGGAAACAGACAACATGTTAGTCAGAGAGACGCTCCTGGGAAACAGACAACATGTTAGTCAGAGAGAGAGAGACGCTCCTGGGGGAAACAGACAACATGTTAGTCAGAGAGAGACGCTTCTGGGAAACAGACAACATGTTAGTCAGAGAGAGAGACGCCTCTCTGGGAAACAGACAACATGTTAGTCAGAGAGACGACGCTCCCTGGGAAACAGACAAATATGTTAGCCAGAGAGAGAGACGCCTCCCTGGGAAACAGACAACATGTTAGTCAGAGAGAGAGACGCCTCCCCTGGGAAACAGACAACATGTTAGTCAGAGAGAGACGCCTCCCTGGGAAACAGACAACATGTTAGTCAGAGAGAGAGACGCTCCCCTGGGAAACAGACAACATGTTAGTCAGAGAGAGACACCTCCCTGGGAAACAGACAACATGTTAGTCAGGAGAGAGAGACGCCTCCTGGGAAACAGACAACATGTTAGTCAGAGAGAGAGACGCTCCTGGGAAACAGACAACATGTTAGTCAGAGAGACGCTCCCTGGGAAACAGACAACATGTTAGTCAGAGAGAGACGCTCCTGGGAAACAGACAACATGTTAGTCAGAGAGAGAGACGCCTCTGGGAAACAGACAACATGTTAGCCAGAGAGACGCTCCCTGGGAAACAGACAACATGTTAGTCAGAGAGAGAGACGCCTCCTGGGAAACAGACAACATGTTAGTCAGAGAGAGACGCCCCCTGGGAAACAGACAACACGTTAGTCAGAGAGAGAGAGACGCTCCCCTGGGAAACAGACAACATGTTAGTCAGAGACGCTCCTCAAACAGACAACATGTTAGTCGGAGAGAGAGAGCCTCCCTGGGAAACAGACAACACGTTAGTCAGAGAGAGACGCTCCTGGGAAACAGACAACACGTTAGTCAGAGAGAGAGAGACGCTCCCTGGGAAACAGACAACATGTTAGTCAGAGAGAGACGCTCCCTGGGGAAAACAGACAACATGTTAGTCAGAGAGAGAGACGCCTCCCTGGGAAACAGACAACATGTTAGTCAGAGAGAGAGACGCCTCCTGGGAAACAGACAACATGTTAGTCAGAGAGAGAGACGCTCCCCTGGGAAACAGACAACATGACAACACGTTAGTCAGAGAGAGAGACGCCCCCTGGGAAACAGACAACATGTTAGTCAGAGAGAGAGAGACGCTCCCTGGGAAACAGACAACATGTTAGTCAGAGAGAGAGCTCCCCTGGGAAACAGACAACATGTTGGTCAGGAGAGAGAGACGCCTCCCCTGGGAAACAGACAACATGTTAGTCAGAGAGAGAGAGACGCCTCCCTCAGACAACATGTTAGTCAGAGAGAGAGACGCCCCTGGGAAACAGACAACATGTTATCTGAGAGAGAGAGATCCCTGTCAAACAGACAACATGTTAGTTTCTAGAGACGCCTACCTGGGAAACAGACATGTTAGCTCAGTGAGAGAGACGCCCCTGGGAAACAGACAACATGTTAGTCAGAGAGAGAGGACGCTCCCTGGGAAACAGACAACATGTTAGTCAGAGAGAGGGTTTCATTCCCTGGGGAAACAGACAAATATGTTAGTCAGGAGAGAGAGACGTTTTGGGAAACATCAACATGTTAGTCAGAGATGACGTCCTGGGAAACAGACAACATGTTAGTCAGAGAGAGAGACGCTCACTGGGAAACAGACAACATGTTAGTCAGAGAGACGCTCCTGGGAAAAAACAGACTGTTAGTCAGAGAGAGGGTTTCCTCTGGGAAACAGACAACATGTTAGTCAGAGAGGATGACGCTCCCAGGGAAACAGACAACATGTTAGGGGCATCCGAGAGACGCCTCCCCTGGGAAACAGACAACATGTTAGTCAGAGAGAGACGTTTTATCTGGGAAACAGACAACATGTTAGTCAGTGAAGGGTTTCTCCGCATGGGAAACAGACAACATGTTAGTCAAGAGAGAGACGCCCATGGGAAACAGACAACATGTTAGTCAGAGAAGACGCCTCCCCCTAGGGAAAACAGACAACGTTAGTCAGAGAGAGAGAGTTTCATCCCTGAAACTGGGGGATGACTGTCACAGGAAGGGTTTTATCTGATAGGGGATGACTGTCACAGTGAAGGGTTTTATCTGATAGGGGATGACTGTCACAGTGAAGGGTTTTATCTGATAGGGGATGACTGTCACAGTGAAGGGTTTTATCTGATAGGGGATGACTGTCACAGTGAAGGGTTTCATCCGTACCTGGGATGACTGTCACAGTGAAGGGTTTTATCATCTCATAGGGGATGACTGTCACAGTGAAGGGTTTTATCATCTGATAGGGGATGACTGTCACAGTGAAGGGTTTTATCTGATAGGGATGACTGTCACAGTGAAGGGGATGACTTTATCTGTACCTGGGATGACTGTCACAGTGAAGGGTTTATCTGATAGGGGATGACTGTCACAGTGAAGGGTTTCATCTGATAGGGATGACTGTCACAGTGAAGGGTTTTATCATCTCATAGGGGATGACTGTCACAGTGAAGGGTTTTATCATCTGATAGGGGATGACTGTCACAGTGAAGGGTTTTATCTGATAGGGGATGACTGTCACAGTGAAGGGTTTTATCTGATAGGGGATGACTGTCACAGTGAAGGGTTTTATCTGATAGGGGATGACTGTCACAGTGAAGGGTTTTATCTGATAGGGGATGACTGTCACAGTGAAGGGTTTCATCCGCACCTGGGATGACTGTCACAGTGAAGGGTTTTATCTGATAGGGGATGACTGTCACAGTGAAGGGTTTTATCTGATAGGGATGACTGTCACAGTGAAGGGTTTTATCTGATAGGGGATGACTGTCACAGTGAAGGGTTTTATCTGATAGGGATGACTGTCACAGTGAAGGGTTTTATCTCATAGGGGGATGACTGTCACAGTGAAGGGTTTTATCTGGGGATACCTGGGGATGACTGTCACAGTGAAGGGTTTTATCTGATAGGGGATGACTGTCACAGTGAAGGGTTTATCATGATCCATAGGGATGACTGTCACAGTGAAGGGTTTTATCTGATAGGGGATGACTGTCACAGTAGAAGGGTTTATCCGTACCTGGGATGACTGTCACAGTGAGGGTTTTATCTGATAGGGATGACTGTCACAGTGAAGGGTTTTATCTGATAGGGATGACTGTCACAGTGAAGGGTTTCACATCCGTACCTGGGATGACTGTCACAGTGAAGGGTTTTATCTGATCTGATAGGGGATGACTGTCACAGTGAAGGGTTTCATCCGATAGGGATGACTGTCACAGTGAAGGGTTTTATCTGTACCTGGGATGACTGTCACAGTGAAGGGTTTGTCATCCGAAGGGTTTTATCCTGGGATGACTGTCACAGTGAAGGGATTTATCCGATAGGGATGACTGTCACAGTGAAGGTTTCAAGGGTTTCATCCGTACCTGGGATGACGGGCTGCATGTTGAAGAGTTGAGCGTTGTGCAAGGGTCCATCCTCATGGTCTCCTTGTTCAGCACCTGTCACATAATACCCTGAGACAAAATAACACACAGTCACCCTGCCACTGTTTTGAAGAGTTGAAACAGCTGAGAGACGTAACAACACAGCCACCCTGCCACTGTTTTGCAAACAGCTGAGAGACATAATAACAATGACCCTGCCACTGTTTTGGTAAACAGCTGAGAGACGTAACAACATGGGCACCCTGCCACTGTTTTGGTAAACAGCTGAGAGACATAATAACAAAAGGGACACCCTGCCACTGTTTTGGTAAACAGCTGAGAGACATAACAACACTGCCACCCTGCCACTGTTTTGGTAAACAGCTGAGAGACATAACAACCCTGCCACTGCTTTGGTAAACAGCTGAGAGACATAATAACAACATGGGCACCCTGCCGCTGTTTTGGTAAACAGCTGAGAGACATAATAACAACATGGGCACCCTGCCACTGTTTTGGTAAACAGCTGAGAGACATAATAACAAAAGGGTCACCCTGCCACTGTTTTGGTAAACAGCTGAGAGACATAATAACAACATGGGCACCCTGCCACTGTTTTGGTAAACAGCTGAGAGACATAATAACAAAAGGGTCACCCTGCCACTGTTTTGGTAAACAGCTGAGAGACATAACAACACAGCCACCCTGCCACTGTTTTGGTAAACAGCTGAGAGACATAATAACAAAAGGGTCACCCTGCCACTGTTTTGGTAAACAGCTGAGAGACATAACAACATGGTCACCCTGCCACTGTTTTGGTAAACAGCTGAGAGACATAACAACCCTGCCACTGTTTTGGTAAACAGCTGAGAGACATAATTCTTGTAAACATGGTTTTGATGGTTTTTTTGTGTGTTTTTTAAAACTTAAAATAAAAACTTACTTGCAAAGGTTGTTGCATTTCAAGGATCCTGCTCCAAAGTTATTACCAACATAGGAGAGTCTGTCTGATTCTGCAACCTAAACACAGGAAGGAGACCGTGTCAGAGAGAAGTAGCCTTAAAAACACACAGGAAGGAGACCGTGTCAGAGGGAAGTAGCCTTAAAAACACAGGAAGGAGACCGTGTCAGAGAGAAGTAGTCTTATAAAAACACACAGGAAGGAAACCGTGTCAGAGAGAAGTAGTCTTATAAAAACACACAGGAAGGAAACCGTGTCAGAGAGAAGTAGTCTTATAAAAACACACAGGAAGGAGACCGTGTCAGAGAGAAGTAGCCTTAAAAACACAGGAAGGAGACCGTGTCAGAGAGAAGTAGCCTTAAAAAACACAGGAAGGAGACCGTGTCAGAGAGAAGTAGCCTTAAAAAAACACAGGAAGGAGACCGTGTCAGAGAGAAGTAGCCTTAAAAACACAGGAAGGAGACCGTGTCAGAGAGAAGTAGCCTTAAAAAAACACAGGAAGGAGACCGTGTCAGAGAGAAGTAGCCTTAAAAAACACAGGAAGGACCGTGTCAGAGAGAAGACCGTGGAAGGAGACCGAGAAGTAGCCTTAAAAACACACAGGAAGGAGACCGTGTCAGAGAGAAGTAGCCTTAAAAACACAGGAAGGAGACCGTGTCAGAGAGAAGTAGCCTTAAAAAAACACAGGAAGGAGACCGTGTCAGTCAGAAGTAGCCTTAAAAACACAGGAAGGAGACCGTGTCAAAAAGTAGTCTTAAAAAAGGAAGGAGACCGTGTCAGAGAGAAGTAGCCTTAAAAACACACAGGAAGGAGACCGTGTCAGAGAGAAGTAGCCTTTAAAAACACAGGAAGGAGACCGTGTCAGAGAGAAGTAGCCTTAAAAACACACAGGAAGGAGACCGTGTCAGAGAGAAGTAGCCTTAAAAAACACAGGAAGGAGACCGTGTCAGAGAGAAGTAGCCTTAAAAACACACAGGAAGGAGACCGTGTCAGAGAGAAGTAGCCTTAAAAACACACAGGGAAGGAGAAGAGAGAAGTAGCCTTAAAAAACACAGGAAGGAGACCGTGTCAGAGAGAAGTAGCCGTAAAAACACACAGGAAGGAGACCGTGTCAGAGAGAAGTAGCCTTAAAAAACACAGGAAGGAGACCGTGTCAGAGAGAAGTAGCCTTAAAAAACACAGGAAGGAGACCGTGTCAGAGAGAAGTAGCCTTAAAAAACACAGGAAGGAAACTGTGTCAGAGAGAAGAGGATGGAATGTTGTTTTACCAAAAATGTCTAATATTTTAAACTCAATATTTATAATTTCATTTATCAACTTAGTGTTTTGCTCCTGGGTACAGACCCAAAACGGATCCCAGATCAGCGTTCTAGAGGCAACGCCACCCTACACCAGGCGTATTGATCTCACCAGCATGCGTCGGTTCTTCTTCCTCGGGTTGGTCTGGTCCACGTTCTTATAGAAGCTGAAGTCCAGCTGCTGTGTGTTCCTCAGGATGCCGTTAGAGAACTGAACTGTTGAGGAGAAAGATGGGAATTGATGATTGACATGAATGTGTATATGTGTGAGGATGCTGTTTATCGACCACAGCTCTGCCTTCAATACCATAGTGCCCTCTATGCTCACCACAAAGCTCAGAGACATTAACTAATGCATACCATTTTTTTTTATTTGACTCTTGGGAAGTAGATAAAGGACTTCAATGACAAAATCCAGAAGTTATTATGCATTTAACGTCACTGCGTTAACATGAGAGCACCCACGTGTACTACGGAACTGGGTGGATTTACGTGTTGTCAATTCTTGGAGACGCTTAAAATTGCAATCTTGTATTTAAAATGAATAATTAGTCCGTAACATAAATAGTCATATTTACCAATAGCAGCTTTATCGTCTTCTCTCTCCTCTTCACAGCAAACCAATGTGCAGTTGGCATCCATGTTTGTTGTCAGTCAACGGACCTCAAAAAAAACAAAACGGAAATATATTCACCCTCCTCCACACACAAAACAAACCCACAGCGACGCCCGATGGCGAGGAGTGGTACTGCAACTCGTTAACACGGTGCGCTGATAGGAGTGTAGCGCCACCTACAGAGTCTGGGAGGAGGAGAAATACATCAACCTCCAACCACCGCACCCCCTCCCTGAGAAGACCCTGTTTTGGGGGGGTAAACAAAACCTAAATTTAGATTATTTCAAAGTAACTAAATGGAGTCGTAGCTATTTAGCTGTGTTGTTGTCTGTGTCCTTTTTGGAGGGGGAAGAGGAAAAACATCAACCATCAACCTCCAGCCACCGCACCCCCTCCCTGAGAAGACCCTCTTTGGGTTAAAAAAAAAAACTAAATTTAGATTCGTTCAAAAGTAACAACATGGAGTCATAGCTATTTAGCTGTGTTGTTGTCTGTGTCCTTTTGGAGGGGTTTTAACCTAGTCGGACAACGGGTTTCCACATATTGACTATGTGACTGCGAGCACCCGGAGAAGCGTTATAGCGGTCCATGAAGAGCCGTCTAGCCGTCGGTAGTCCTCCTTCTGTCCGGTCTAGTAGACTTGATGAACCCCGTCCGTCCACCCTGACCCGTGGAGGAGCACCGACAAAACAAACAAGGTAACCGGCGGCTAACATTAGCAAGCTAGCTTAGACTGTTTAGTCTGTTTTTGTTGTTGTTGTATTATATCATCATGTTTATTGTTTTATTCATGTTATATCAATGCTGCATTTTTGCTTTCCAGGGGATGAAACTTGACAGCTGTTAATAACGTTAAGCAAATCTATCTAGGTAGTTAGCATTAGCTAATAATAATAGGTAGTTAGCATTAGCTAATAATAATAGGTAGTTAGCATTAGCTAATAATAATAGGTAGTTAGCATTAGCCATTAGCCGTTGTAGCCGTACCACCTAAGCGAGCAAACAGAATAATTATACTTCGATGAGCGGATGTTGTTTGTTGTTCTCCTTGGTTGTTATTATAAACAAAACAAAAAAAATATCGGTCATGCTAGCAAATCGCTGTGTGTTACACTGTTATTTCTTTTAACACAGCCTTTCTCAAAAGTTAGCAAGTAGCTAACTAGCTAGATAACTGAATATCCAGTTGCTGACTTGCTAGTTAGCTTAGCTTAGCGTAGCTTAGCAATGATGTTATTCACCAGACTGGGGAGAGGAAGAGTCTCTCTGATCGGCTTGGCTAAAAGATATCACTAGTTATTTAGTTAGAAAGCTGTCTAGACGTCAACAAACTGAACAGTTTCCTTGCTAGTACTTTGACTAACGTCTTCGCATACTGGCTTTCATTTCACACATTTTTAACATATTCTCTTCAATATCGTTACTAGTTCCCCACTTTCACTTTACCGTGAACTAGCCTATGCAATAGCTTCAACAAGGCATCTATTATCTATTTGTTAATACATTCAACTAATTCATTGTGATAGCTAGTGTAGCTACTGCCCTTCTACGGCATGTAATATTCAAAGCATTGAACACAGTCTACTATAATGTCCCCTCCACTGACAGTCAATTTAAAACTAACTTTTTAATCAATCAAAGGTTTTGTCAGGAAGATTACCTTAAGAGGACTTAATTTTCCTCACATTTATTACACAACAGATTTTTTCTGTTTTTCTCTCCCCCTTTCCTCCCTCCCTCCCTTCTCTTCCTTCCCCTTCTCTTACTTCCCCTCCTACCCTCCCCCTTTCCTCCCCCCATTCTCTCCCCCTTCTCCCTCCTTCCCATTCTCTCCCCCTCCTTCTCTCCCTCTTCGCCCCTCCTTCCTCTTCTCCCCTCCTTTCCCTTCTCTCCCCCTCTCCCCTACTTCCCCTTCTCTCCCCCTCTCCCTCTTCTCCCCTACTTCCCCTTCTCTCCCCCCCTCCCCTCCCCTCTTCTCCCCTCCTTCCCCTTCTCTCCCCCTCTCCCTCTTCTCCCCTCCTTCCCCTTCTCTCTCCTCTCCTCTTCTCCCCCTCCTTCCCTTCTCTCCCCCACTCTCTCCTCTCCTCTTCTCCCCTCCTTCCTGCAGGTCATGGACTTCCCGGGCCACTTCAACCAGGTAATGCAAACGACTTTATGATTTCTGTCAGTAAATGAAAAGAAAACGCTCTAACAATAAAGTGTATTATTTTCATAATAATATAATATAAGACTCGACCATTTGGCAGACGCCTTTATCTGAAGCGACTTAAAGTTGCGCGTTCCTTACATTTTCACATGTACGCGTGGCCGTAGCGGGAATCGAACCCACGAGCCGTGCTCTAGCTAGCGTCTGAGCCACACGTGATTCATATTGTTGTTATAGGTCTTCCAGCAGCTGAACTACCAGCGCGTCCACAGCCAGCTGTGTGACTGTGTCATTGTGGTGGGCAGCCGCCATTTTAAGGCCCACCGCTCGGTGCTGGCGGCTTGCAGCACTCACTTCAGAGCCCTGTTCACCGTCGCCCAGGGAGACGCCAGCATGAACATGATACAACTGGACAGCGAGGTGAGGATGATGACTTTATAACAGGGGTGATGGTGTGTGTATTACTGCAGGTGGTGATGGTGTGTGTTACTGCAAGTGGTGGTGGTGATGATGATGATGATGATGATGAGTCTACAACAGGTGGTGGTGATGATGATGATGATGATGAGTCTACAACAGGTGGTGATGATGATGATGATGATGATGAGTCTACAACAGGTGGTGGTGATGATGATGAGTCTACAACAGGTGGTGGTGATGATGATGAGTCTACAACAGGTGGTGATGATGATGAGTCTACAACAGGTGATGATGATGATGATGATGATGTGTTACTGCAGGTGGTGACAGCGGAGGCGTTTGCTGCCCTGGTGGACATGATGTACACCTCCACCCTGATGCTAGGAGAGAGCAACGTGATGGACGTGCTGCTGGCTGCCTCTCACCTCCACCTGAACGCCGTAGTCAAGGCCTGTAAGCACTACCTGACCACCCGCACCATGCCCATGTCCCCGTCGGCAGACCACCGGGCCACACAGCGCCGCCAACACACCCACGCAGAACAGCAGAGACTGAGGCAGCAGCAGGCAGCCGCCGAGTTAGCCGCTAACGCTAACCTAGCGGCTAACGCTAACCAAGAGGCTAACGCTAACCAAGAGGCTAACGCTAACCTAGCGGCTAACGCTGCTACGTCCAGGCTCCAGCGGTCGTTCCTGCTGCAGCAGCTGGGTCTAAGCTTGGTGAGCTCTGCCCTGGGCGGGGTGGAGGAGGACGGGCTAGGTGGTGGTAGCGATCGTGTTAGCATTAGTGGTGTAGTGGAGCACAAAGCTTCCTTCCCCATTCGACGCTTCCACAAGAGAAAGCCCTCCCTGAGCTTTAGCCTATCTGAGGACATGCCCAGGCAGAGGCCCCGCCCCTCCGGAACCCACGGGGATGAGGAAGTGGGACTACTCTCCCCGACTCCCACAAGACGGGGGAGGAGGCCAAACTGGACGCGGCGATCACCGGCCTAGTAGGGGGTGTGTCCCAGGATGACTCCCAGATGCCCAGCCAATCGGACGGGGACGCTGCGAAGGGGAGGAGCATGGGATGGCGGGGTGGGGGGTGTGGGGAAGGAGTCTCTGGATGGGGAGAGTCACCATGGTGATGGGGTGGAGGTGAAGATAACGGAGGAAGAGGAGGAGGAGGAAGTACGGGAGCAACAGGGACAGGTAATGACATTTTAACAGGAAATACTTCATTTGCATCCCAAATATCCCCTTATTCCCTCTATAGTGCACTACTGTTGACCAGGACCCATAGTGGACTACTGTTGACCAGGACCCATAGTGCTCTACTGTTGACCAGGACCCATAGTGCTCTACTGTTGACCAGGACCCATAGTGGACTACTGTTGACCAGGACCCATAGTGGACTACTGTTGACCAGGACCCATAGTGGACTACTGTTGACCAGGACCCATAGTGGACTACTGTTGACCAGGACCCATAGTGGAATACTGTTGACCAGGACCCATAGTGCTCTACTGTTGACCAGGACCCATAGTGCTCTCCTGTTGACCAGGACCCATAGTGCTCTACTGTTGACCAGGACCCATAGTGGACTACTGTTGACCAGGACCCATAGTGCTCTACTGTTGACCAGGACCCATAGTGGACTACTGTTGACCAGGACCCATAGTGCTCTACTGTTGACCAGGACCCATAGTGCACTACTGTTGACCAGGACCCATAGTGCTCTACTGTTGACCAGGACCCATAGTGCTCTACTGTTGACCAGGACCCATAGTGGACTACTGTTGACCAGGACCCATAGTGGACTACTGTTGACCAGGACACATAGTGCTCTACTGTTGACCAGGACCCATAGTGCTCTACTGTTGACCAGGACCCATAGTGCACTACTGTTGACCAGGACCCATTGAGCCATGCTGTTGACCAGGACCCATAGTGCTCTACTGTTGACCAGGACCCATAGTGCACTACTGTTGACCAGGACCCATAGTGCTCTACTGTTGACCAGGACCCATAGTGGACTACTGTTGACCAGTACCCATAGTGGACTACTGTTGACCAGGACCCATAGTGGACTACTGTTGACCAGGACCCATAGTGCACTACTGTTGACCAGGACCCATAGTGCTCTACTGTTGACCAGGACCCATAGTGCTGTACTGTTGACCAGGACCCATAGTGCACTACTGTTGACCAGGACCCATAGAGCTCTACTGTTGACCAGGACCCATAGAGCTCTACTGTTGACCAGGACCCATAGTGCTCTACTGTTGACCAGGACCCATAGTGCTCTACTGTTGACCAGGACCCATAGTGGACTACTGTTGACCAGGACCCATAGTGGACTACTGTTGACCAGGACCCATAGTGGACTACTGTTGACCAGGACCCATAGTGGACTACTGTTGACCAGGACCCATAGTGGACTACTGTTGACCAGGACCCATAGTACACTACTGTTGACCAGGACCCATAGTGCACTACTTTAGACCAGGGCTCATTGCTCACGTTATAGGGTGTCATTTGGGACGAATACCTACCAATTTAAAGAGTTAGCAATGTATGAAACAACTGTCTAGTATTAATTGATATTTTTCCTTTGGTTAAATAAAGGGTTTAAACCCAACCTTGGATAAAGTAATGGGTTATATCCTGTTGTCCTCCTTCATGTCTGTCTCTCTCCTCCCCTATCTTCTCTATCTTTCCTCTCTCCTCTCTTCTCCCCTTTTCATCTCCTCCTGTCCTTCTCTCTCCTCTCCCATCCTCTCCTCTCTCCTTTCCTCACTCCTCCTGTCCTCCTCTCTTCTTCTCTCTCCTCCTCTCCTATCCTCTCCTCTCCTCCTCTCCCCTCCTCTCCTATCTTCTCCTCCTGTATCTTCTTCTCTCTCCTCTCCTCCTCTCTTCTACTCCTCTCCTGTCCTCCTCTCCTCTACTCCTCTCCTGTCCTCCTCTCATCTCTCCTCCTCTCCTATCTTCTCCTCCTGTATCTTCTTCTCTCTCCTCCCCTCCTCTCTCTTCTCCTCTCAGGTGGTGGTCAAGTGTGAGCCTCTGAGCTCCCCAGAGCCAGCTGATGACATCACCATCCAGGGTAGCGACCAGCTGGGACCTGGAAGAGGAAGAGGAGGGGAGGAGGAGGAGGAGAAGGTAGAACTGAGCCCACAGAGCAGCGAGCGTAGTCTCTCCTCCTCTGACCAACAGCTTCTCCAACCCGGTTCCCAGCTCCTGCTCAAAGGAGGTCTTAGCAGTGGGATTGGCGGTGGTTTTGGCTGTAGTAACCATCTTGATGGGAAGTCTGGTTTTAGGATTTCTAGCTTCCTCGGCGCCAAGGTCTTCGGAAGCGGGGTGTCGGGGGTCGATGCCGGGGACGACGACCTCCTCAACACGACGACCGGCGAGGCGATGACAGCGGCACATCGCTTCCTGCTGAGCCCGGAACACTCTGGAACCAATAACTCCGCCTCGATGCTCCGTCCCGGGTCGGCCAACCACCTGCACCTGCTGGGTGGCGACGGTCTCAGGGGATTCTCTACAGACGCTGATTCGCTCTTCCTGCGTCCCCTGCATGACGGACTGGGAAACCCCAGGGGAGGGTTCCCGGATCCGTTTTCTCTGGACTTCCAGCGCTCCAGCCTGGGTCTGCACTCCCTGGCCCGCGCCTCTCGAGGGAGCTCCCCGGGCTTCCCTGGGTGCCGACGCATCGCACCTAAAAACGACAACGTGGGCGGAGCAGGAGGAACTGGGGTCGTTCTCCAAGACGCCCTGTCGTCCTCCAGTCTGGGGGAAGGGGGACCCCTGCTTCTGAACGGTTCGGGGGGTTACGAGTCAGGCCCGCCTACCTCGTCCTCGTCCGCCCCACACCCTCGCCCCCAGCTGACCCGTGCCTCTGCCGACGTCCTCTCCAAGTGTAAGAAGGCCCTGTCCGAACACAACGTCCTGGTGGTGGAAGGAGCCAGGAAGTACGCCTGTCGAATCTGCTGTAAGACTTTCCTCACTCTGACCGACTGTAAGAAACACATCAGAGTCCACACCGGGAGAAACCGTACGCCTGCCTCAAGTGCGGCAAACGCTTCAGCCAGTCGTCTCACCTGTACAAACACTCCAAGACGACGTGTCTGCGTTGGCAGAACAGCAACATGGCCGACGACTGATGTAGATGGTTGGCTAGGTGATGGACGTGATCACTGTCAGGGGGAGGGGGAGGGCAGAACAGCAACATGGCCGAGGGGAGGGGGGAGGGGGCAGAACAGCAACATGGCCGAGGGGAGGGGGGAGGGCAGAACAGCAACATGGCCGAGGGGAGGGGGGAGGGCAGAACAGCAACATGGCCGAGGGGAGGGGGTGGGCAGAACAGCAACATGGCCGAGGGGAGGGGGAGGGCAGAACAGCAACATGGCCGACACACTGATGTAGATGATAGATGTGATCACTGTCGGAGGGGTGGGTATCCAGATTTTAATACCCTTTATATCATCGTTGTGCCATACCGGAGCTATACGGTATTATTGTGAATTAAAGAAGAAAAAAAAATGTAAATAGCCAAATTAGCGGTATGCTAACACTATGGGGATTCCCATAGTGGATGCTAGCTAAATGCTAACGAGTCAAGCGTTTCAGCCTGTACAAACACTCCCACCTGCCTACGCTGGCAGAACGGCAACATGCCTTACGACCTGTCTGTAGGCTGGCCTGGTAGGTTGAGTTGGATTGGGAAATTCCTGGGAAACTTACCGGAAGTTTTGGGTTTTTCCATTAATTCTGGTTGGAGGATCATATAGTCTGTAGGGGAGAACTTCTGGGCTTTGGTTTTACCATGAATTCTGTTTGGAGGATTGTATAGTCGTTCGTGAAAGTCTCACACCTCCACAAATTAGTGTCAAAGCCAAACTGTTGGGACGCGACAGACAGAAGTTGGCAGATCTGCTTTTGCCCGACTTCAGACGAGGTCCCAAGACGTTGTTGGGTCCCAAGACGTTGTTGGGTCCCAAGACGTTGTTTGGTCCCAAGACGTTGTTTGGTCCCAAGACGTTGTTGGGTTCCAAGACGTTGTTGGGTTCCAAGACGTTGTTGGGTCCCAAGACGTTGTTGGGTCCCAAGACGTTGTTGGGTCCCAAGACGTTGTTGGGTCCCAAGACGTTGTTGGGTCCCAAGACGTTGTTGGGTCCCAAGACGTTGTTGGGTCCCAAGACGTTGTTGGGTCCCGAGACGTTGTTGGGTTCCGAGACGTTGTTGGGTCCCAAGACGTTGTTGGGTCCCGAGACGTTGTTGGGTCCCGAGACGCTTGTTGGTCCCGAGACGCTTGTTGGTCCCGAGACACTTGTTGGGCCCGAGACGTTGTTGGGTCCCGAGACGTTGTTGGGTCCCGAGACGTTGTTGGGTCCCAAGACGCTCGGGAAACAAACAAACGCTCGATCTCTTTCACTGCAGATGCAGAAGTGTGACATCGGAGGATGCGGTGGATTAAGACGAAACAACAGATATCTCAAGCTATAAACGGACAGATTTGTATGAGGATTTTTTAATTATTATTATTATTATTATGCTAATTAGATATAAGGGTTAATAGCCTCAAAGCTAGAAACAAACACTTACAGTAGCGTGTAGAATCTATGGGTGTTCCCAGCGGGAATCCAACCCGTAACCCTGGTGTTACAAGTGCCATGTTCTACCAACTGAGCCAAACAGAACAATTTGATAGAGGCGTCGCTTTAGAAAATGGAGTCTCTTTAGGAGGGGTGAACTTCCAATTTCCTCATGGAACCCTGTTGTGTTCCTATTGGAACCATGTTCGGGAACGTTTCTGAAACAGGACTTCAGATTCAGAACTGTCCTGAAGCTGAAACCTGTCCTGAAGCTGAAACCTGGCCAGGGAGATTCAGAACGGTCCTGAAGCTGAAACCTGTCCTGAAGCTGAAACCTGGCCAGGGAGATTCAGAACGGTCCTGAAGCTGAAACCTGTCCTGAAGCTGAAACCTGGCCAGGGAGATTCAGAACGGTCCTGAAGCTGAAACCTGTCCTGAAGCTGAAACCTGGCCAGGGAGATTCAGACCAGTCCTGAAGCTGAAACCTGGCCAGGGAGATTCAGAACGGTCCTGAAGCTGAAACCTGACTAGAGAGATTCAGAACGGTCCTGAAGCTGAAACCTGGCTAGAGAGATTCAGAACTGTCCTGAAGCTGAAACCTGGCCAGGGAGATTCAGAACGGTCCTGAAGCTGAAACCTGTCCTGAAGCTGAAACCTGGCCAGGAGATTCAGAACTGTCCTGAAGCTGAAACCTGTCCTGAAGCTGAAACCTGGCTAGAGAGATTCAGAACTGTCCTGAAGCTGAAACCTGGCTAGAGAGATTCAGAACGGTCCTGAAGCTGAAACCTGACCAGAGTTGCAAAACTCAGGATGTCCTGCTTATTCACCTCTGATTACGGTAATCTTCGAGGTTGGGATTTCTGGAAAACCTGAGAATTAAGGGGAATTGTGCAATGCTAAACCTGGAGCTTGGCTTGGAGAGGAGAACAGGGATGTGAAGGAGAGAGGGTGGACTAGCCTCCACTCTTACTTAGCCTTACAAACAGATCTGGGATCAGGCTAAGAGGGGACCACTTCCTGTTATGGTTCTTTACAAACAGATCTGGGATCAGGCTAAGAGGGGACCACTTCCTGTTATGGTTCTTTACAAACAGATCTGGGATCAGGCTTAGAGTGGACCACTTCCTGTTATGGTTCTTTACAAACAGATCTGGGACCAGGCTAAGAGAGGGACCACTTCCTGTTATGGTTCTTTACAAACAGATCTGGGACCAGGCTAAGAGGGGGCCACTTCCTGTTATGGTTCTTTACAAACAGATCTGGGACCAGGCTTAGAGTGGACCACTTCCTGTTATGGTTCTTTACAAACAGATCTGGGACCAGGCTAAGAGGGGACCACTTCCTGTTATGGTTCTTTACAAACAGATCTGGGATCAGGCTAAGAGGGGGACCACTTCCTGTTATGGTTCTTTACAAACAGATCTGGGACCAGGCTTAGAGTGGACCACTTCCTGTTATGGTTCTTTACAAACAGATCTGGGACCAGGCTAAGAGGGGGACCACTTCCTGTTATGGTTCTTTACAAACAGATCTGGGATCAGGCTTAGAGTGGACCACTTCCTGTTATGGTTCTTTACAAACAGATCTGGGATCAGGCTTAGAGTGGACCACTTCCTGTTATGGTTCTTTACAAACAGATCTGGGATCAGGCTTAGAGTGGACCACTTCCTGTTATGGTTCTTTACAAACAGATCTGGGACCATTTTTTTCTATGGAGTTGCCTTTTCGTTGGTGCACCTTTTTGAATTAAACACCCTATTCCCTATATAGTGCACTACTCTTGACCAGGGCCCATAGGGTAGTAGTTCACTATATACAGGGCATGTGGAAAGTATTCAGACCCCTTGATGTTTTACGCACTTTGTTTCATTACAGCCATATGCGAAAATGGATTAAATAAATAAAAAAATCCTCATCAATCTACACACAATACCCCATAGTGACATCACAATACCCCATAGTGACATCACAATACCCCATAGTGACATCACAATACCCCACAGTGACGAAGCAAAAACAGGTTTTTGAAAAATGTTAGCAAATGTATTTATTTCTGATTTTTATTTTTAATACCTTATTTACGTAAGTATTCAGACCCTTTGCTATGAGACTCCAAATTGAGCTCAGGTCCATCCTATTTCCATTGATCATCCTTGAGATGTTTCTACAACTTGATTGGAGTCCACCTGTGGTAAATTCAATTGAACGGACATGATTTGGAAAGGCACACACCTGTCTATATAAGGTCCCACAGTTGACAGAGCAAAAACCAAGCCATGAGGTCAAAGGAATTAAAGGCATTTAAAGGACTCTCAGATTCTCTGGTCTGATGAAAGCAAGATTGAACTCTTTGGCCTGAATGCTAAGCGTCACGTCTGGAGGAAACCTGGCTCCATCCCTACGGTGAAGCATGGTGGTGGCAGCATCATGTTGTGGGGATGTTTTTCAGCGGCAGGGACTGGGAGACTAGTCAGGATCGAGGACAAAGATGAACGGAGCAAAGTAGAGATCCTTGATGAAAACCTGCTCCCGAGCGCGCAGGACCTCAGACTGGGATGAAGGTTCACCTTCCAACAGGACAATGACCCTAAGCACACAGCCAAGAAAACGCAGGAATGGCTTCGGGACAAGTCTCTGAATGTCCTTGAGTGGCCCAGCCAGAGCCCGAACTTGAACCCGATCGAACATCTCTGGAGAGACCTGAAAATAACTGTGCAGCGACTCTCCCCATCCAACCTGACAGAACTTGAGAGGATCTGCAGAGAAGAACGGTAGAAACTCCCCAAATACAGGTGTGCCAAGCTTGTAGCGCCATACCCAAGAAGGCTGTAATTGCTGTAAAGGGTCTTATGTAAATGTGATATTTCAGTAGTTTTATTTTCATTGCCAAAATGTCTTAAACCTGTTCACGCTTTGTCATTATGGGGTGTTGTGATGTCTTTATGGGGTATTGCGATGTCATTATGTGGTGTTGTGATGTCATTATGGGGTATTGTGATGTCATTATGGGGCATTGTAATGTCATTCTGGGGGTATTGTGATGTCATTATGGGGTATTGTGATGTCATTCTGGGGTGTTGTGTCATTATGGGGTAATGTGATGTCATTATGGGGTATTGTGATGTCATTATGGGGTAATGTGATGTCTTTATGGGGCATTGTGATGTCATTCTGGGGGTATTGTGATGTCATTATGGGGTGTTGTGATGTCATTATGGGGTATTGTGATGTCATTCTGGGGGTATTGTGTGTAGATTGTAGAATGAGGCTGTAACGTAACAAAATGTGTAAAAAGTCCAGGGGTCTGAATACCTTCCGAAGGTGCTGTAGGTTATAGGGTGGGCCCTTATCCCGTCTCCTCACAGGACAATACATTAGAAATGGGTCTGAATACCTTCCGAAGGTGCTGTAGGTTATAGGGTGGGCCCTTATCCCGTCTCCTCACAGGACAATACATTAGAAATGGGTCTGAATACCTTCCGAAGGTGCTGTAGGTTATAGGGTGGGCCCTTATCCCGTCTCCTTACAGGACAATACATTAGAAATGGGTCTGAATACCTTCCGAAGGTGCTGTAGGTTATAGGGTGGGCCCTTATCCCGTCTCCTTACAGGACAATACATTAGAAATGGGTCTGAATACCTTCCGAAGGTGCTGTAGGTTATAGGGTGGGCCCTTATCCCGTCTCCTTACAGGACAATACATTAGAAATGGGTCTGAATACCTTCTGAAGGTGCTGTAGGTTATAGGGTGGGCCCTTATCCCGTCTCCTCACCGGACAATACATTAGAAATGGGTCTGAATACCTTCCGAAGGTGCTGTAGGTTATAGGGTGGGCCCTTATCCCGTCTCCTCACCGGACAATACATTAGAAATGGGTCTGAATACCTTCCGAAGGTGCTGTAGGTTATAGGGTGGGCCCTTATCCCGTCTCCTCACCGGACAATACATTAGAAATGGGTCTGAATACCTTCCGAAGGTGCTGTAGGTTATAGGGTGGGCCCTTATCCCGTCTCCTTACAGGACAAAACATTAGAAATGGGTCTGAATACCTTCCGAAGGTGCTGTAGGTTATAGGGTGGGCCCTTATCCCGTCTCCTCACAGGACAAAACATTAGAAATGGGTCTGAATACCTTCTGAAGGTGCTGTAGGTTATAGGGTGGGCCCTTATCCCGTCTCCTTACAGGACAATACATTAGAAATGGGTCTGAATACCTTCCTAAGGTGCTGTAGGTTATAGGGTGGGCCCTTATCCCGTCTCCTCACCGGACAATACATTAGAAATGGGTCTGAATACCTTCCGAAGGTGCTGTAGGTTATAGGGTGGGCCCTTATCCCGTCTCCTTACAGGACAATCCATTAGAAATGGGTCTGAATACCTTCCCGAAGGTGCTGTAGGTTATAGGGTGGGCCCTTATCCCGTCTCCTCACAGGACAAAACATTAGAAATGTACATATTTCACATTTATGTGGCTTTAACACTTTGCTCTGCAAGGGGGCATCAAATAAATGCGTAGCCTTTTTATATAACTGGAGCCTGGCGTGTCTCCTGGTCAGGTCACATGGGGCCCCAGTTAACTAGAACACAGTGTTGTTAGATACTAGATGTCGTGGAACAGTTTGATACGGTATCTGTGCTTATAGGTAATGTCTTTTTAAATCGATACATCTAAGACTTAACAGTCTTTAGACAATAGTTTATTTTATTTTTAATGACCTTAACGCCGTTGAAAGAAGAAGAAGAAAAAGAGCTTTGACTGCTAATAAGAAGGTTGGACTGTGTGCTTCTGTGTTTCCATGGCGACGTGTTGGCCCAGTGTCTTGTTGCCGTAACGTTACTGTACTGTGTTGTAGTTGACTGACTGACTGACTGACTGGTCAGAGAACAACCTGGCTGTTTGAGACTTGCTTAGTGTGGATGGGTCGCCAGGCAACTAGTGGGCACCTTCAGGCTGTACGGTCTTCACACTGTTACTCAGCCTGTGTTACTAACTGACCAGTATCTATCTATCCTACTGTCTCTAACTGACCAGTATCTATCTATCCTACTGTCTCTAACTGACCAGTATCTATCTATCCTACTGTCTCAAACTGACCAGTATCTATCTATCCTACTGTCTCTAACTGACCAGTATCTATCTATCCTACTGTCTCTAACTGACCAGTATCTATCTATCCTACTGTCTCTAACTGACCAGTATCTATCCTACTGTCTCTAACTGACCAGTATCTATCTATCCTACTGTCTCTAACTGACCAGTATCTATCTATCCTACTGTCTCTAACTGACCAGTATCTATCTATCCTACTGTCTCTAACTGACCAGTATCTATCTATCCTACTGTCTCTAACTGACCAGTATCTATCTATCCTACTGTCTCTAACTGACCAGTATCTATCTATCCTACTGTCTCTAACTGACCAGTATCTATCTATCCTACTGTCTCTAACTGACCAGTATCTATCTATCCTACTGTCTCTAACTGACCAGTATCTATCTATCCTACTGTCTCTAACTGACCAGTATCTATCTATCCTACTGTCTCTAACTGACCAGTATCTATCTATCCTACTGTCTCTAACTGACCAGTATCTATCTGTCTTGATGTTTCTAACAGCTGAATACCAACAGTGTTTCAGCCACATTGTAAATGCACCTTAATCGCTAACCAATTTAATTTACAACTCATACTGAGTTTGTATCTAATTTTAGTGATCACTGAAGTAAAAAAAATAATTTAAGCTCTTTTTCAATCAGGCATAAACCTTAGGTACCCCCTGAAGGACATGAGGACCCTTGTTTAAACAGATCCAAAATGGCTGCCATCTCTCACTGTCGCCCAGTTTCCCTGGTTCTGTCTTCTGTGGCTGTTGTCTAAGTGAAACTGTTTTTTAAAATATTTTTTTTATATATATGTGAATGTTTGAAAGTGCACATACTGGTCATATTTATACAACAACAGCCCCTGTGTGAAAACTACAACAAACTATAACCAAAAAGGATTCAATAGATAAACAAGATGTTGTTTATGTGATAATATAATTTGATGAAGGAAAGTTGCTGCCTTAGTACACTCCTCTGGGCTTTTATCCTGATGCCAAAAGGATTTCTGTGTTGTTTTTATCGACACTTCTAACACCGTGTAACCATGTTTTGGTTTAGCATCTCAAATGGTGCCCTGTTCCCTGTGTAGTGCACTACTTCTGATCAAAGCCGTTGACACTCTGGTCTAAAGTAGTGCACTACTTCTGATCAAAGTCGTTGACACTCTGGTCTAAAGTAGTGCACTATATAGGGAATAGGGCCTTGGTCTAAAGTTGTGCACTATATAGGGAATAGGGCCTTGGTCTAAAGTTATGCACTATATAGGGAATAGGGTGCCATAGGGCTCTGGTCTAAAGTAGTGCACTACATAGGGAATAGGGTGCCATAAGGCTCTGGTCTATAGTAGTGCACTATATAGGGAATATGGTGCCATAGGGCTCTGGCCTATAGTAGTGCACTACATAGGGAATAGGGTGCCATAAGGCTCTGGTCTAAAGTAGTGCACTATATAGGGAATAGGGTGCCATAGGGCTCTGGTCTAAAGTAGTGCACTACATAGGGAATAGGGTGCCATAGGGCTCTGGTCTAAAGTAGTGCACTACATAGGGAGCCATTTGAGACGTTACCCCAAAGAGCAGATGAAATGTAAAGGTGTTTTTATTTTCTTTGTTTTGTTTGAGGAGACACTAATAAAGGAGGGACATGTTTTGTTTGAGGAGACACTAATAAAGGAGGAACATGTTTTGTTTGAGGAGACACTAATAAAGGAGGGACATGTCGTTCCTTCGTCATCACTGACTGAATTAAAAGATGGGGAAAGTTCTGTGTTTATTGTTGTCCTTCGTCATTATTATTATTATTATTATTATGGAACAAAATCATAAAAAACATCTCCCATGAGGAAGTGCTGAGTGCTACGGTATGTACCGTGTCGAGTGAAAATGATGGATGACAACAGCACCACTATTCTCTGTAATCTACTCATCTCATGACCAGAGTCAGCTATATCATTTACAGTTACAGCTCTTCAATCATTGGTTCTTCTCTGGTGGTTCCGAAAGCAGGTGATTGGTTCTTCTCTGGTGGTTCTTCTCTGGTGGTTCCGAAAGCAGGTGATTGGTTCTTCTCTGGTGGTTCCGAAAGCAGGTGATTGGTTCTTCTCTGGTGGTTCCGAAAGCAGGTGATTGGTTCTTCTCTGGTGGTTCTGAAAGCAGGTGATTAGTTCTTCTCTGGTGGTTCTGAAAGCAGGTGATTGGTTCTTCTCTGGTGGTTCTGAAAGCAGGTGATTGGTTCTTCTCTGGTGGTTCTGAAAGCAGGTGATTGGTTCTTCTCTGGTGGTTCTGAAAGCAGGTGATTGGTTCTTCTCTGGTGGTTCTGAAAGCAGGTGATTGGTTCTTCTCTGGTGTTCTGAAAGCAGGTGATTGGCAGCTACAGCTTGAGCTCTTTGATCATTGGCTGTCCCTTCAGGCCCAGTAGCAGGTTGTTGGCTGCCAGAGCTGACATGGCATTATCCTACGTGTCTCTAGGACGCACTGGCAATGTGGGGGAGGATCACTGGAGAGATCTAGATGAGAGGATCACTGGAGAGAGAGAGCTGACAGGGAGGATCACTGGAGAGAGAGATGAGAGGGAGGATCACTGGAGAGAGAGAGCTACAGGGAGGATCACTGGAGAGAGAGATGAGAGGGAGGATCACTGGAGAGAGAGAGAGATGAGAGAGGATCACTGGAGAGAGAGAGAGATGAGGGAGGATCACTGGAGAGAGAGAGAGATGAGGATCACTGGAGAGAGAGATGACAGGGAGGATCACTGGAGAGAGAGAGAGATGAGAGGATCACTGGAGAGAGAGATGACGGAGGATCACTGGAGAGAGAGAGAGATGAGAGAGGATCACTGGAGAGAGAGAGCTACAGGGAGGATCACTGGAGAGAGAGAGAGATGAGAGGGAGGATCACTGGAGAGAGAGAGAGATGAGGATCACTGGAGAGAGAGAGATGAGAGGATCACCAGAGTGAGAGAGAGATGACAGGGAGGATCACTGGAGAGAGAGAGATGAGGGAGGATCACTGGAGAGAGAGATGAGAGGATCACCGGAGTGAGAGAGAGATGACGGGGAGGATCACTAGAGAGAGAGCGAGAGAGATGACAGGGAGGATCACTGGAGAGAGAGAGATGAGAGAGGGAGGATCACGAAACAGGCAGTACAGGACTGACAACAGTAATAAACAGGCAGTACAGGACTGACAACAGTATTAAACAGGCAGTACAGGACTGACAGACAGTAATACACAGGCAGTACAGGACTGACAGACAGTAATAAACAGGCAGTACAGGACTGACAGACAGTAATAAACAGGCAGTACAGGACTGACAGACAGTAATAAACAGGCAGTACAGGACTGACAGACAGTAATAAACAGGCAGTACAGGACTGACAACAGTATTAAACAGGCAGTACAGGACTGACAGACAGTAATAAACAGGCAGTACAGGACTGACAACAGTATTAAACAGGCAGTACAGGACTGACAGACAGTAATAAACAGGCAGTACAGGACTGACAACAGTAATAAACAGGCAGTACAGGACTGACAGACAGTAATAAACAGGCAGTACAGGACTGACAACAGTATTAAACAGGCAGTACAGGACTGACAGACAGTAATAAACAGGCAGTACAGGACTGACAGACAGTAATAAACAGGCAGTACAGGACTGACAACAGTATTAAACAGGCAGTACAGGACTGACAGGCAGTACAGGACTGACAACAGTAATAAATTAAACAGGCAGTACAGGACTGAAAGACAGTATTAAACAGGCAGTACAGGACTGACAACAGTATTAAACAGGCAGTACAGGACTGACAGACAGTAATAAACAGGCAGTACAGGACTGACAGACAGTAATAAACAGGCAGTACAGGACTGACAACAGTAATAAACAGGCAGTACAGGACTGACAGACAGTAATAAACAGGCAGTACAGGACTGACAGACAGTAATAAATGAAACAGGCAGTACAGGACTGACAGACAGTAATAAACAGGCAGTACAGGACTGACAACAGTAATAAACAGGCAGTACAGGACTGACAGACAGTAATAAACAGGCAGTACAGGACTGACAACAGTAATAAATTAAACAGGCAGTACAGGACTGACAGACAGTAATAAACAGGCAGTACAGGACTGACAACAGTAATAAATTAAACAGGCAGTACAGGACTGACAACAGTAGTAAACAGGCAGTACAGGACTGACAGACAGTAATAAACAGGCAGTACAGGACTGACAACAGTAATAAACAGGCAGTACAGGACTGACAACAATAATACATGAAACAGGCAGTACAGGACTGACAACAGTAATACATGAAACAGGCAGTACAGGACTGACAGACAGTAATAAACAGGCAGTACAGGACTGACAACAGTATTAAACAGGCAGTACAGGACTGACAGACAGTAATAAACAGGCAGTACAGGACTGACAACAGTAATAAACAGGCAGTACAGGACTGACAACAGTAATAAACAGGCAGTACAGGACTGACAGACAGTAATAAACAGGCAGTACAGGACTGACAGACAGTAATAAACAGGCAGTACAGGACTGACAACAGTAATAAACAGGCAGTACAGGACTGACAGACAGTAATAAACAGGCAGTACAGGACTGACAACAGTATTAAACAGGCAGTACAGGACTGACAACAGTATTAAACAGGCAGTACAGGACTGACAACAATAATAAATAAACAGGCAGTACAGGACTGACAACAGTAATAAACAGGCAGTACAGGACTGACAGACAGTAATAAATTAAACAGGCAGTACAGGACTGACAGACAGTAATAAACAGGCAGTACAGGACTGACAACAGTATTAAACAGGCAGTACAGGACTGACAACAGTAATAAACAGGCAGTACAGGACTGACAGACAGTAATAAACAGGCAGTACAGGACTGACAACAGTAATAAACAGGCAGTACAGGACTGACAGACAGTAATAAACAGGCAGTACAGGACTGACAACAGTAATAAACAGGCAGTACAGGACTGACAGACAGTAATAAACAGGCAGTACAGGACTGACAACAGTAATAAACAGGCAGTACAGGACTGACAGACAGTAATAAACAGGCAGTACAGGACTGACAGACAGTAATAAACAGGCAGTACAGGACTGACAGACAGTATTAAACAGGCAGTACAGGACTGACAACAATAATAAATAAACAGGCAGTACAGGACTGACAACAGTAATAAACAGGCAGTACAGGACTGACAGACAGTAATAAACAGGCAGTACAGGACTGACAACAGTAATAAACAGGCAGTACAGGACTGACAACAATAATAAATAAACAGGCAGTACAGGACTGATAGACAGTAATAAACAGGCAGTACAGGACTGACAACAATAATAAATAAACAGGCAGTACAGGACTGACAACAGTAATAAACAGGCAGTACAGGACTGACAGACAGTAATAAACAGGCAGTACAGGACTGACAACAGTAATAAACAGGCAGTACAGGACTGACAACAATAATAAATAAACAGGCAGTACAGGACTGATAGACAGTAATAAACAGGCAGTACAGGACTGACAACAGTAATAAACAGGCAGTACAGGACTGACAACAGTAATAAACAGGCAGTACAGGACTGACAGACAGTAATAAACAGGCAGTACAGGACTGACAACAGTAATAAACAGGCAGTACAGGACTGACAACAGTAATAAACAGGCAGTACAGGACTGACAGACAGTAATAAACAGGCAGTACAGGACTGACAACAATAATAAATAAACAGGCAGTACAGGACTGACAACAGTATTAAACAGGCAGTACAGGACTGACAACAGTAATAAACAGGCAGTACAGGACTGACAACAGTAATAAACAGGCAGTACAGGACTGACAACAGTAATAAACAGGCAGTACAGGACTGACAGACAGTAATAAACAGGCAGTACAGGACTGACAGACAGTAATAAACAGGCAGTACAGGACTGACAGACAGTAATAAACAGGCAGTACAGGACTGACAGACAGTAATAAACAGGCAGTACAGGACTGACAGACAGTAATAAACAGGCAGTACAGGACTGACAACAGTAATAAACAGGCAGTACAGGACTGACAACAGTAATAAACAGGCAGTACAGGACTGACAGACAGTAATAAACAGGCAGTACAGGACTGACAACAGTAATAAACAGGCAGTACAGGACTGACAACAGTAATAAACAGGCAGTACAGGACTGACAGACAGTAATAAACAGGCAGTACAGGACTGACAGACAGTAATAAACAGGCAGTACAGGACTGACAACAGAAATAAACAGGCAGTACAGGACTGACAGACAGTAATAAACAGGCAGTACAGGACTGACAACAGTAATAAACAGGCAGTACAGGACTGACAACAGTAATAAACAGGCAGTACAGGACTGACAGACAGTAATAAACAGGCAGTACAGGACTGACAGACAGTAATAAACAGGCAGTACAGGACTGACAACAGTAATAAACAGGCAGTACAGGACTGACAGACAGTAATAAACAGGCAGTACAGGACTGACAACAGTAATAAACAGGCAGTACAGGACTGACAACAGTAATAAACAGGCAGTACAGGACTGACAACAGTAATAAACAGGCAGTACAGGACTGACAACAGTAATAAACAGGCAGTACAGGACTGACAGACAGTAATAAACAGGCAGTACAGGACTGACAGACAGTAATAAATTAAAACAGGAAATAGCAGGGTGAACTTGATGGAGACTCTGAACCAATCACACCCCGTGTTTATACTCACCACAGTTGTTAAGGGTGAAGAGCGGGTGGCTGGTGGGCAGGGGTTCAGGGACGGTGACGTCGAGTCCAGCTCCCGCTATCTGACCGCTGGACAGGGCTTCATACAGATCCTCCTGGTCTACCACCCCTCCTCTGCCACACACAGCCATCATCATGTTACTGTCTACCACCCCTCCTCTACCACACACAGCCATCATCATGTTACTGTCTACCACCCCTCCTCTACCACACACAGCCATCATGTTACTGTCTACCACCCCTCCTCTACCACACACAGCCATCATGTTACTGTCTACCACCCCTCCTCTACCACACACAGCCATCATGTTACTGTCTACCACCCCTCCTCTACCACACACAGCCATCATGTTACTGTCTACCACCCCTCCTCTACCACACACAGCCATCATCATGTTACTGTCTACCACCCCTCCTCTACCACACACAGCCATCATCATGTTACTGTCTACCACACACAGCCATCATCATGTTACTGTCTACCACCCCTCCTCTACCACACACAGCCATCATGTTACTGTCTACCACCCCTCCTCTACCACACACAGCCATCATGTTACTGTCTACCACCCCTCTACCACACACAGCCATCATGTTACTGTCTACCACCCCTCTACCACACACAGCCATCATGTTACTGTCTACCACACACAGCCATCATGTTACTGTCTACCACCCCTCCTCTACCACACACAGCCATCATGTTACTGTCTACCACCCCTCCTCTGCCACACACAGCCATCATGTTACTGTCTACCACCCCTCCTCTACCACACACAGCCATCATGTTACTGTCTACCACCCCTCTACCACACACAGCCATCATCATGTTACTGTCTACCACCCCTCTACCACACACAGCCATCATGTTACTGTCTACCACCCCTCTACCACACACAGCCATCATCATGTTACTGTCTACCACCCCTCTACCACACACAGCCATCATGTTACTGTCTACCACCCCTCTACCACACAGAGCCATCATGTTACTGTCTACCACCCCTCTACCACACAGAGCCATCATGTTACTGTCTACCACCCCTCCTCTGCCACACACAGCCATCATCATGTTACTGTCTACCACACACAGCCATCATGTTACTGTCTACCACCCCTCCTCTGCCACACACAGCCATCATGTTACTGTCTACCACCCCTCCTCTGCCACACACAGCCATCATGTTACTGTCTACCACCCCTCCTCTGCCACACACAGCCATCATGTTACTGTCTACCACCCCTCTACCACACACAGCCATCATCATGTTACTGTCTACCACCCCTCTACCACACACAGCCATCATGTTACTGTCTACCACCCCTCCTCTGCCACACACAGCCATCATGTTACTGTCTACCACCCCTCCTCTACCACACACAGCCATCATGTTACTGTCTACCACCCCTCTACCACACACAGCCATCATGTTACTGTCTACCACCCCTCCTCTACCACACACAGCCATCATGTTACTGTCTACCACCCCTCTACCACACACAGCCATCATGTTACTGTCTACCACCCCTCCTCTACCACACACAGCCATCATGTTACTGTCTACCACCCCTCTACCACACACAGCCATCATGTTACTGTCTACCACCCCTCCTCTACCACACACAGCCATCATGTTACTGTCTACCACCCCTCCTCTACCACACAGAGCCATCATGTTACTGTCTACCACCCCTCCTCTACCACACACAGCCATCATGTTACTGTCTACCACCCCTCCTCTACCACACAGAGCCATCATGTTACTGTCTACCACCCCTCTACCACACACAGCCATCATGTTACTGTCTACCACCCCTCCTCTACCACACACAGCCATCATGTTACTGTCTACCACCCCTCTACCACACAGCCATCATGTTACTGTCTACCACCCCTCCTCTACCACACACAGCCATCATGTTACTGTCTACCACCCTCCTCTACCACACAGAGCCATCATGTTACTGTCTACCACCCTCCTCTACCACACAGAGCCATCATGTTACTGTCTACCACCCCTCCTCTACCACACACAGCCATCATGTTACTGTCTACCACCCCTCCTCTACCACACAGAGCCATCATGTTACTGTCTACCACCCCTCTACCACACACAGCCATCATGTTACTGTCTACCACCCCTCCTCTACCACACACAGCCATCATGTTACTGTCTACCACCCCTCTACCACACACAGCCATCATGTTACTGTCTACCACCCCTCTACCACACACAGCCATCATGTTACTGTCTACCACCCCTCCTCTACCACACAGAGCCATCATGTTACTGTCTACCACCTCTCCTCTGCCACACACAGCCATCATCATGTTACTGTCTACCACCCCTCCTCTACCACACACAGCCATCATGTTACTGTCTACCACCCCTCTACCACACACAGCCATCATGTTACTGTCTACCACCCCTCCTCTACCACACACAGCCATCATCATGTTACTGTCTACCACACACAGCCATCATGTTACTGTCTACCACCCCTCCTCTACCACACACAGCCATCATGTTACTGTCTACCACACACAGCCATCATCATGTTACTGTCTACCACCCCTCCTCTACCACACACAGCCATCATGGTACTGTCTACCACCCCTCCTCTACCACACACAGCCATCATGTTACTGTCTACTACACACAGCCATCATGTTACTGTCTACCACACCTCCTCTACCACACACAGCCATCATCATGTTACTGTCTACCACACACAGCCATCATGTTACTGTCTACTACACACAGCCATCAAGTTACTGTCTACCACCCCTCCTCTACCACACACAGCCATCATGTTACTGTCTACCACCCCTCCTCTACCACACACAGCCATCATGTTACTGTCTACTACACACAGCCATCAAGTTACTGTCTACCACCCCTCCTCTACCACACACAGCCATCATGTTACTGTCTACCACCCCTCCTCTACCACACACAGCCATCATCATGTTACTGTCTACCACACACAGCCATCATGTTGCTGTCTACCACCCCTCCTCTACCACACACAGCCATCATGTTGCTGTCTACCACCCCTCCTCTACCACACACAGCCATCATGTTACTGTCTACTACACACAGCCATCATGTTACTGTCTACCACACCTCCTCTACCACACACAGCCATCATCATGTTACTGTCTACCACACACAGCCATCATGTTACTGTCTACTACACACAGCCATCATGTTACTGTCTACCCCTCCTCTACCACACAGAGCCATCATGTTACTGTCTACCACCCCTCCTCTACCACACACAGCCATCATGTTACTGTCTACCACCCCTCTACCACACACAGCCATCATGTTACTGTCTACCACCCCTCCTCTACCACACACAGCCATCATGTTACTGTCTACCACCCCTCTACCACATACAGCCATCATGTTACTGTCTACCACCCCTCCTCTACCACACACAGGAGTTACAGTGTGTTACTATGTGTCACCGTCGGTTACCGTGTGTTACCGTGTGTTACTGTGTGTGTGTGTGTGTGCGTGCTTGGTCACCTGCTGGTGTTGATGAAGATGGAGGTATTCTTCATTTTGGAGAACAGGTCCTTGTTACAGATGTCTTTAGTCTCTGGTGTCAGAGCACAACACACTGACAGGAAGTCAGACTGGCTGGCCAGCTCATCCATAGAGACTAGAGGGAGAGAGCACAACACACTGTCAGGAAGTCAGACTGACTGGCCAGCTCATCCATAGAGACTAGAGGGAGAGAGGACAACACACTGACAGGAAGTCAGAGAGAGGGAGAGAGGACAACACACTGACAGGAAGTCAGACTGACTGGCCAGCTCATCCATAGAGACTAGAGGGAGAGAGGACAACACACTGACAGGAAGTCACACTGACTGGCCAGCTCATCCATAGAGACTAGAGGGAGAGAGGACAACACACTGACAGGAAGTCAGACTGACTGGCCAGCTCATCCATAGAGACTAGAGGGAGAGAGGACAACACACTGACAGGAAGTCAGAGAGACTGGCCAGCTCATCCATAGAGACAAGAGGGAGAGGGAGAGAGGACAACACACTGACAGGAAGTCACACTGACTGGCCAGCTCATCCATAGAGACTAGAGGGAGAGAGGACAACACACTGACAGGAAGTCAGACTGACTGGCCAGCTCATCCATAGAGACTAGAGGGAGAGAGGACAACACACTGACAGGAAGTCAGACTGACTGGCCAGCTCATTCATAGAGACTAGAGGGAGAGAGGACAACACACTGACAGGAAGTCAGACTGACTGGCCAGCTCATCCATAGAGACAAGAGGGAGAGGGAGAGAGGACAACACACTGACAGGAAGTCAGACGGACTGGCCAATGACCATCCATAACATTCAGCATCAAGTCTAGGAATCTCTCAACACAACACAGTATGACATCAGAAATGACACACAAACTATTGTTGATTTAATGTTTTTAAAAGTGTTTTATTTTGTATATTCATATCTCAGAGGTACCATATTCCCCACTACACCATATCTCAGTGGTACCATATTCCCCATTACACCATATCTCAGTGGTACCATATTCCCCATTACACCATATCTCAGTGGTCCCATATTCCCCATTACACCATATCTCAGTGGTACCATATTCCCCACTACA
>NW_027015848.1:120000-157500 GCF_036934945.1 Oncorhynchus masou masou
TCACGGATCTGGAATGAGTACTTCTGTGAAAGCTAATTAATTGTAATGAACCTGATAGAGAGAGACTGGAACAGTGTTATGACTCAGAGAGAGACTGGAACAGTGTTATGACTCAGAGAGAGACTGGAACAGTGTTATGAGTCAGAGAGAGACTGGAACAGTGTGAATCAGAGGAACTGGAACAGTGTTATGAGTCAGAGAGAGACTGGAACAGTGTTATGAGTCAGTTCTGGAACAGTGTTATGAGTCAGAGAGAGACTGGAACAGTGTCACGAGTCAGAGAGAGACTGGAACAGTGTTATGAGTCAGAGAGAGACTGGAACAGTGTTATGAGTCAGAGAGAGACTGGAACAGTGTTATGAGTCAGAGAGAGACTGGAACAGTGTTATGAGTCAGAGAGAGACTGGAACAGTGTCACGAGTCAGAGAGAGACTGGAACAGTGTTATGAGTCAGAGAGAGACTGGAACAGTGTTATGAGTCAGAGGAGACTGGAACAGTGTCACGAGTCAGAGAGAGACTGGAACAGTGTCACGAGTCAGAGAGAGACTGGAACAGTGTCACGAGTCAGAGAGAGACTGGAACATGTCACGAGTCAGAGAGAGACTGGAACAGTGTCACGAGTCAGAGAGACTGGAACAGTGTCACGAGTCAGAGAGAGACTGGAACAGTGTCACGAGTCAGAGAGAGACTGGAACAGTGTCACGAGTCAGAGAGAGACTGGAACAGTGTTACAAGTCAGAGAGAGACTGGAACAGTGTCACGAGTCAGAGAGAGACTGGAACAGTGTTACAAGTCAGAGAGAGACTGGAACAGTGTCACGAGTCAGAGAGAGACTGGAACAGTGTTATGAGTCAGAGAGAGACTGGAACAGTGTTACAAGTCAGAGAGAGACTGGAACAGTGTCACGAGTCAGAGAGAGACTGGAACAGTGTCACGAGTCAGAGAGAGACTGGAACAGTGTTATGAGTCAGAGAGAGACTGGAACAGTGTTACAAGTCAGAGAGAGACTGGAACAGTGTCACGAGTCAGAGACCTGGAACAGTGTCACGAGTCAGAGAGAGACTGGAACAGTGTCACGAGTCAGAGAGAGACTGGAACAGTGTCACGAGTCAGAGAGAGACTGGAACAGTGTTACGAGTCAGAGAGAGACTGGAACAGTGTCACGAGTCAGAGAGAGACTGGAACAGTGTCACGAGTCAGAG
Source organism: Oncorhynchus masou masou (assembly GCF_036934945.1). Taxonomy (NCBI): domain Eukaryota; kingdom Metazoa; phylum Chordata; class Actinopteri; order Salmoniformes; family Salmonidae; genus Oncorhynchus; species Oncorhynchus masou. The sequence goes on from NW_027015848.1 coordinate 121,204, forward strand.
AGAGACTGGAACAGTGTTACGAGTCAGAGAGAGACTGGAACAGTGTTACGAGTCAGAGAGAGACTGGAACAGTGTTATGAGTCAGAGAGAGACTGGAACAGTGTTACGAGTCAGAGAGAGACTGAATGAGTGTATTAAACAGTGTTAGGAGTCTGAGGGAGACTGGAACAGTGTTACGAGTCAGAGAGAGACTGGAACAGTGTTACGAGTCAGAGAGAGACTGGAACAGTGTTACGAGTCAGAGAGAGACTGGAACAGTGTTACGAGTCAGAGAGAGACTGGAACAGTGTTACGAGTCAGAGAGAGACTGGAACAGTGTTACGAGTCAGAGAGAGACTGGAACAGTGTTACGAGTCAGAGAGAGACTGGAACAGTGTTATGAGTCAGAGATGACTGGAACAGTGTTACGAGTCAGAGAGAGACTGGAACAGTGTTACGAGTCAGAGAGAGACTGGAACAGTGTCACGAGTCAGAGAGAGACTGGAACAGTGTTACGAGTCAGAGAGAGACTGGAACAGTGTTACGAGTCAGAGAGAGACTGGAACAGTGTTACGAGTCAGAGAGACTGGAACAGTGTTACGAGTCAGAGAGAGACTGGAACAGTGTTACGAGTCAGAGAGACTGGAACAGTGTTACGAGTCAGAGAGAGACTGGAACAGTGTCACGAGTCAGAGAGAGACTGGAACAGTGTTACGAGTCAGAGAGAGACTGGAACAGTGTTACGAGTCAGAGAGAGACTGGAACAGTGTTATGAGTCAGAGAGAGACTGGAACAGTGTCATGAGTCAGAGAGAGACTGGAACAGTGTTACGAGTCAGAGAGAGACTGGTACAGTGTTACGAGTCAGAGAGAGACTGAATGAGTGTATTAAACAGTGTTAGGAGTCAGAGAGAGACTGAATGAGTGTATTAAACAGTGTTAGGAGTCAGAGAGAGACTGGAACAGTGTTACGAGTCAGAGAGAGACTGAATGAGTGTATTAAACAGTGTTAGGAGTCTGAGGGAGACTGGAACAGTGTTACGAGTCAGAGAGAGACTGGAACAGTGTTACGAGTCAGAGAGAGACTGGAACAGTGTTACGAGTCAGAGAGAGACTGGAACAGTGTTACGAGTCAGAGAGAGACTGGAACAGTGTTACGAGTCAGAGAGAGACTGGAACAGTGTTACGAGTCAGAGAGACTGGAACAGTGTTACGAGTCAGAGAGAGACTGGAACAGTGTTACGAGTCAGAGAGAGACTGGAACAGTGTTACGAGTCAGAGAGAGACTGGAACAGTGTTACGAGTCAGAGAGAGACTGGAACAGTGTCACGAGTCAGAGAGAGACTGGAACAGTGTTACGAGTCAGAGAGAGACTGGAACAGTGTTACGAGTCAGAGAGAGACTGGAACAGTGTTACGAGTCAGAGAGAGACTGGAACAGTGTTACGAGTCAGAGAGAGACTGGAACAGTGTTACGAGTCAGAGAGAGACTGGAACAGTGTCACGAGTCAGAGAGAGACTGGAACAGTGTTACGAGTCAGAGAGAGACTGGAACAGTGTTACGAGTCAGAGAGAGACTGGAACAGTGTTATGAGTCAGAGAGAGACTGGAACAGTGTCATGAGTCAGAGAGAGACTGGAACAGTGTTACGAGTCAGAGAGAGACTGGTACAGTGTTACGAGTCAGAGAGAGACTGAATGAGTGTATTAAACAGTGTTAGGAGTCAGAGAGAGACTGAATGAGTGTATTAAACAGTGTTAGGAGTCAGAGAGAGACTGAATGAGTGTATTAAATAGTGTTAGGAGTCTGAGAGAGACTGAATGAGTGTATTAAACAGTGTTATGAGTCAGAGAGAGACTGAATGAGTGTATTAAGCAGTGTCATGAGTCAGAGAGAGACTGGAACAGTGTCACGAGTCAGAGAGAGACTGGAACAGTGTTACGAGTCAGAGAGAGACTGGAACAGTGTTATGAGTCAGAGAGAGACTGAATGAGTGTATTAAACAGTGTTAGGAGTCAGAGAGAGACTGAATGAGTGTATTAAACAGTGTTATGAGTCAGAGAGAGACTGAATGAGTGTATTAAACAGTGTTATGAGTCAGAGAGAGACTGGAACAGTGTTAGGAGTCAGAGAGAGACTGGAACAGTGTTACGAGTCAGAGAGAGACTGAATGAGTGTATTAAACAGTGTTAGGAGTCAGAGAGAGACTGGAACAGTGTTATGAGTCAGAGAGAGACTGGAGCAGTGTCACGAGTCAGAGAGAGACTGGAACAGTGTTATGAGTCAGAGAGAGACTGGAACAGTGTCACGAGTCAGAGAGAGACTGGAACAGTGTTACGAGTCAGAGAGAGACTGGAACAGTGTCACGAGTCAGAGAGAGACTGGAACAGTGTTACGAGTCAGAGAGAGACTGGAACAGTGTTACGAGTCAGAGAGAGACTGAATGAGTGTATTAAACAGTGTTAGGAGTCTGAGGGAGACTGGAACAGTGTTACGAGTCAGAGAGAGACTGGAACAGTGTTACGAGTCAGAGAGAGACTGGAACAGTGTTACGAGTCAGAGAGAGACTGGAACAGTGTTACGAGTCAGAGAGAGACTGGAACAGTGTTACGAGTCAGAGAGAGACTGGAACAGTGTTACGAGTCAGAGAGAGACTGGAACAGTGTTACGAGTCAGAGAGAGACTGGAACAGTGTTACGAGTCAGAGAGACTGGAACAGTGTTACGAGTCAGAGAGAGACTGGAACAGTGTTACGAGTCAGAGAGAGACTGGAACAGTGTCACGAGTCAGAGAGAGACTGGAACAGTGTTACGAGTCAGAGAGAGACTGGAACAGTGTTACGAGTCAGAGAGAGACTGGAACAGTGTTACGAGTCAGAGAGAGACTGGAACAGTGTTACGAGTCAGAGAGAGACTGGAACAGTGTTACGAGTCAGAGAGAGACTGGAACAGTGTCACGAGTCAGAGAGAGACTGGAACAGTGTTACGAGTCAGAGAGAGACTGGAACAGTGTTACGAGTCAGAGAGAGACTGGAACAGTGTTATGAGTCAGAGAGAGACTGGAACAGTGTCATGAGTCAGAGAGAGACTGGAACAGTGTTACGAGTCAGAGAGAGACTGGTACAGTGTTACGAGTCAGAGAGAGACTGAATGAGTGTATTAAACAGTGTTAGGAGTCAGAGAGAGACTGAATGAGTGTATTAAACAGTGTTAGGAGTCAGAGAGAGACTGAATGAGTGTATTAAATAGTGTTAGGAGTCTGAGAGAGACTGAATGAGTGTATTAAACAGTGTTATGAGTCAGAGAGAGACTGAATGAGTGTATTAAACAGTGTCATGAGTCAGAGAGAGACTGGAACAGTGTCACGAGTCAGAGAGAGACTGGAACAGTGTTACGAGTCAGAGAGAGACTGGAACAGTGTTATGAGTCAGAGAGAGACTGAATGAGTGTATTAAACAGTGTTAGGAGTCAGAGAGAGACTGAATGAGTCCATTAAACAGTGTTATGAGTCAGAGAGAGACTGAATGAGTGTATTAAACAGTGTTATGAGTCAGAGAGAGACTGGAACAGTGTTAGGAGTCAGAGAGAGACTGGAACAGTGTTACGAGTCAGAGAGAGACTGAATGAGTGTATTAAACAGTGTTAGGAGTCAGAGAGAGACTGGAACAGTGTTATGAGTCAGAGAGAGACTGGAACAGTGTCACGAGTCAGAGAGAGACTGGAACAGTGTTATGAGTCAGAGAGAGACTGGAACAGTGTCACGAGTCAGAGAGAGACTGGAACAGTGTTACGAGTCAGAGAGAGACTGGAACAGTGTCACGAGTCAGAGAGAGACTGGAACAGTGTTACGAGTCAGAGAGAGACTGAATGAGTGTATTAAACAGTGTTATGAGTCAGAGAGAGACTGGAACAGTGTTAGGAGTCAGAGAGAGACTGAATGAGTGTATTAAACAGTGTTATGAGTCAGAGAGAGACTGGAACAGTGTTAGGAGTCAGAGAGAGACTGAATGAGTGTATTAAACAGTGTCATGAGTCAGAGAGAGACTGGAACAGTGTCACGAGTCAGAGAGAGACTGGAACAGTGTTACGAGTCAGAGAGAGACTGGAACAGTGTTATGAGTCAGAGAGAGACTGAATGAGTGTATTAAACAGTGTTAGGAGTCAGAGAGAGACTGAATGAGTGTATTAAACAGTGTTATGAGTCAGAGAGAGACTGAATGAGTGTATTAAACAGTGTTATGAGTCAGAGAGACTGGAACAGTGTTAGGAGTCAGAGAGAGACTGGAACAGTGTTACGAGTCAGAGAGAGACTGAATGAATTAAACAGTGTTAGGAGTCAGAGAGAGACTGGAACAGTGTTATGAGTCAGAGAGAGACTGGAACAGTGTCACGAGTCAGAGAGAGACTGGAACAGTGTTATGAGTCAGAGAGAGACTGGAACAGTGTCACGAGTCAGAGAGAGACTGGAACAGTGTTACGAGTCAGAGAGAGACTGGAACAGTGTCACTGTCAGAGAAACTGGAACAGTGTTACGAGTCAGAGAGAGACTGAATGAGTGTATTAAACAGTGTTATGAGTCAGAGAGAGACTGGAACAGTGTTAGGAGTCAGAGAGAGACTGAATGAGTGTATTAAACAGTGTTATGAGTCAGAGAGAGACTGGAACAGTGTTAGGAGTCAGAGAGAGACTGAATGAGTGTATTAAACAGTGTTATGAGTCAGAGAGAGACTGAATGAGTGTATTAAACAGTGTTATGAGTCAGAGAGAGACTGGAACAGTGTTAGGAGTCAGAGAGAGACTGGAACAGTGTTACGAGTCAGAGAGAGACTGGAACAGTGTTATGAGTCAGAGAGGGACTGAATGAGTGTATTAAACAGTGTTACGAGTCAGAGAGAGACTGAATGAGTGTATTAAACAGTGTTAGGAGTCAGAGAGAGACTGAATGAGTGTATTAAACAGTGTTATGAGTCTGAGGGAGGGAATAGAGAGGGAGAGAGTCCTGTTTGTGATAATATTTATTATTATTAATTGTGTTATGATGTTTTTATTGATAGGCCTGTTGTTAATGAGTCATTCCTTTGCCAAAGTAAGCTTTGGCAGTATGCAAATTGAATTGAGAGAGACTTCTTATCTGTCTGGTCTGGGCAAACGTTGTCAGTTCTGTTTACCCAGAAGTCAATGATGAACCTCACATGACAACATTTCAGAACTTTCCATTAGAATGAATGACATCTTGATAGGTTAGCCTGAATGACTAAAGGACATTTAGTTAAATTAAAGACACGATCCAAAACCTAAAACCTACATAACATGAAATTAAAAGCAAAAATAATTTGATTTAACGAATCTAATTCTATTAAAAAGTAGGTCTACTGAACCAGAACGGCAACAAGAGAAAAGTGTGATCTCACTCACTGTCCAGACTCGCTGAGAATCTTCAGCCCCTCTGGCGGGATCTGTCGCGTGATGTAGACCCGCGGTAGAGACGACATCTCTCTCTGCACGGCGCCCGGTAACCCCCCGGTAATACTTAATGAGTTTAACGGGGCAACGGCAATCCGTTGGAGAGCCACACGCAGAGCCACGCGACCGCACCACATCGTCGAGGAGAGGAGGTCTGGAGCTTTAGAGAGAGAAATGAATTTAATTTGATTTAAATCTGTTAAAAACGGGGACTTTGCAACCTGAGCACCTTTCTGGTGTGTGTGGTATGTGTGTGTTGTTTTTGGCAGGGGTTCAGAGGGGAGGTACCGTAGGGGGTTGCTGTTCGGCCAATATGAAGGGAGGGATGGTTGACACACACACACACACACACACACACACACACACACACACACACACACACACACACACACACACACACACACACACACACACACACACACACACACACACACACACACACACACACACACACAGTTTGATCCTGTTGTACATGTAGCTAGTTTGATCCTAACCACTAACCAGACAGTTGTGTAAAACAGGCTCTGAGGCTCAGCCATGATGACCTGTGGTCCACTGTTAACTAATATGGACCACATGACATGGTCCAGTCAGCTCTATATAGATCTACTGTCTATCTGTTATCTATTGTTACAGTCTAACTAACAACATCAGGTCTACTGTCTATCTGTTATCTATTGTTACAGTCTAACTAACATCAGGTCTACTGTCTATCTGTTATCTATCAGGTCTACTGTCTATCTGTTATCTATTGTTACAGTCTAACTAACAACATCAGGTCTACTGTCTATCTGTTATCTGGGTCTATCTATCTGTTATCTATTGTTACAGTCTAACTAACAACATCAGGTCTACTGTCTATCTGTTATCTATTGTTACAGTCTAACTAACAACATCAGGTCTACTGTCTATCTGTTATCTATTGTTACAGTCTAACTAACAACATCAGGTCTACTATCTATCTGTTATCTATTGTTACAGTCTAACTAACTAACAACATCAGGTCTACTGTCTATCTGTTATCTATTGTTACAGTCTAACTAACTAACAACATCAGGTCTACTATCTATCTGTTATCTATTGTTCCAGTCTAACTAACTAACAACTATCAGGTCTACTGTCTATCTGTTATCTATTGTTACAGTCTAACTTACAACACCAGGTCTACTATCTATCTGTTATCTATTGTTACAGTCTAACTGACAACACCAGGTCTACTGTCTATCTGTTATCTATTGTTACAGTCTAACTAACTAACAACATCAGGTCTACTGTCTATCTGTTATCTATTGTTACAGTCTAACTAACTAACATCACCAGGTCTACTACCTATCTGTTATCTATTGTTACAGTCTAACAACATCAGGTCTACTATTTATCTGTTATCTATTGTTCCAGTCTAACTAACTAACTAACATCAGGTCTACTGTCTATCTGTTATCTATTGTTACAGTCTAACTAACAACATCAGGTCTACTGTCTATCTGTTATCTATTGTTACAGTCTAACTAACTAACAACATCAGGTCTACTGTCTATCTGTTATCTATTGTTCCAGTCTCCCAACATTAGGATTAGGACGACAGTAGGATAAATTACTCAAATTAGTGACGTCATCATTGGGTGTTTCCTGACCAGGACTAACTCTAGGTTCTAAGGGTCCAAGGGCCAAGAGTACAGGACCCTTAGAACCGTACCCCTCTCCCCTCACCTCCTGACCCCTCTCATCCTCACCCCCTCTCCCCTAACCTCCTCACCCCCTTACCCTCTCTCCACTCACCTAACCTCCCCTCACCCCCCCACCTCATCACCTCCTTCACCTCCTCTCCTCCCTCACCTCCTCTCCTCCCTCACCCCTCTCCTCCCTCACCCCTCTCACCTCCCTCAGCCCTTCACCTCCTCTCCTCCCTCACACTACTTCTCCCTCATCCTTCACCCCCTCTCCTCCCTTCACCCCTCTCCTCCCTCACCCCTTCACCCCCTCTCCCTCCCTCACCCCCCCTTCTCCCTCACCCCTATTAGTTAGAGAGTTTGAGTTGTAAATGTTTCACTGGGCAGATGAACTTTGGCTGTTTGAACAGTGTCTATGTTTTCTTCTACAATGTAAAATTGTGTCTTGCAGGTTTTCAACAGGACCAATGATACTATGCACTATGATGCCTGCACTTAATATGGAATCTGGTTAAAAAAAATTGGCCGCAATGCCAAATACTCCCGAGAGATAGAACATATCACTTGTCTGGATATCCCAGAACAATTTTGTTTCAGTTGTTTGTTGTATTTTATAATTTCTTTAATAATCTATCAAATAAATATAATTTAAACGTGAACCTTGTCATGTGATCTAGGTAACCCGGAACAGTTTGATGTGTTTTTTTTTAACTGAACACAACCCTTCGTTCGTAACAACAACAACTACTCAATGAACCTATCGTACACCGACAGGTAAGATATTTCGTCTCTGAATGACGATTTTAAAGCGCATTTTTCGCAACATTCACAAATATCATTATGGACATCCCGTATCTGCAACCACAGGGAGATTTGTGCTTGATAAGTCATGACTTTTCAAGTCTATGGAGGTTTTTTTGCACTGACCCGGCATCAGGCAGTATCAATCAATCAATAAAATGTATTTATAAAGCCTTTTTTTTTTGCATCAGCCGATGTACACAGTGTTTTTACAGAAACCCAGCCGAAAACACCCCAAAACAGCAAGCAATGCAGATGTAGAAATCTAGCTAGTGCCAGCTAACGCCCTTCTGAGTAAGCAGTCTATGCTAAGTTAGGTTAGCCATCGTTCCCAGCAAGATAAACACATAAGTTAGCTATTGACAAGGCTTTGAGAAGTTGTCAACCTCAATATGTAATATGTTACCACTACTAGTGTTACTGCTCCTCTTATAACGTCCTCACGTTATTGTAGCTAGCTACTAGTAGCTGACTGTAGATTTTGGGACCAGGAAGCTAGCTAGTTAGGAAGCCCATTAGCTAGTTAGGAAGCCTATTAGCTAGTTAGGAAGCCTATTAGCTAGTTAGGAAGCCTATTAGCTAGTTAGGAAGCCTATTAGCTAGTTAGGAAGCCCATTAGCTAGTTAGGAAGCCCTTTAGCTAGTTAGCAAGCCCCTTAGCTAGTTAGGAAGCCCTTTAGCTAGTTAGCAAGCCCCTTAGCTAGTTAGGAAGCCCATTAGCTAGTTAGCAAGCCCCTTAGCTAGATAGGAAGCCCTTTAGCTAGTTAGGAAGCCCTTTAGCTAGTTAGCACATTAGCGAGCTAGCCAGCCCATTAGCTAGTTAGCAAGCCCATTAGCTAATTAGCAAGCCCATTAGCTAGTTAGCTAGCCCATTAGCTAGTTAGCTAGCCCATTAGCTAGTTAGCCAGCCCATTAGTTAGTTAGCCAGCCCATTAGCTAGTTAGCCAGCCCATTAGCTAGTTAGCCAGCCCATTAGCTATTTAGCCAGCCCATTAGCTAGTTAGAAGAATAACCCAGCCCATCTCACCTGAGCTAGTTTGCCAGCCCATTAGCTAGTTAGCAAGCCCATTAGCTAGTTAGCAATACTGTTTATTTAGCTAGCTAACTTTACTCAGTTATCAACTTCATTTGGGGTGGTGATGTAGCAAGATGGATACATTTCGCTCACGAAACAGAAAGCTTGATGTTGCTAGCGAAGTCGGCGCTTTACACACCTGATAAACCAACTCAATGGATGGATAACAAGTTGGTCCATTGTATCAGGACTCTTAAGTACTGGGTTGGAATGAAAGCCTGCACATCCAGTCAATGGGTGCGTCCCAATTATATGTCCTTATTTGTAAAGTGTGCACTCGTCCCACAAACTCCTCTGAAAGGAGTGGGTTGGTGGAGGAGAGAGCTAGGAGTCTCTTATTCCTGTCATTTACATCCAAAGCAGTGAAGGGAATTGTACAAGTGCACATTTTGGGAGGAAGGAGAGATAATTGGGATGTAGCCCCCTCTGTGTCCTCAGGACTAGGGTGTAGAACAGTGTCGTAGACCAAGGTTTCCCACTCTGGGTCCCGAGGCCCCACTCTGGGTCCCGAGGCCCCTCTCTGTGTCCCGAGGCCCCACTCTGTGTCCCGAGGCCCCACTCTGTGTCCCGAGGCCCCACTCTGTGTCCCGAGGCCCCACTCTGTGTCCCGAGGCCCCACTCTGTGTCCCGGGGGTCCACTCTGGGTTCCGGGGATCCTCTCTGGGTCCTGGGATCCACTCTGGGGCCCACTCTGGGTCCTGGGTTCCAACTCTGGATCCTGGGGTCCACTCTGTGTCCTGGGGGTCCACTCTGGGGCCCACTCTGGGTCCTGGAATCCACTCTGGGGCCCACTCTGGGTCCTGGGATCCACTCTGGGGCCCACTCTGGGTCCTGGGATCCACTCTGGGTCCTGGGGTCCACTCTGTGTCTTGTGGGTCCACTCTGTGTCTTGTGGGTCCACTCTGTGTCTTGTGGGTCCACTCTGGGTCCTGTGGGTCCACTCTGGGTCCTGTGGGTCCACTCTGGGTCCTGGGCCCCACTCTGGGTCCTGTGGCCCCACTCTGGGTCCTGGGTTCCACTCTGTGCCCCACTCTGGGTCCTTGGGTCCCCCCTGGTTGCATGTTGTTGCCCTAGCACGACACAGATAACCAACTCATCGTCAAGCTTTGATTATTTGAATCAGTTGTGTAGTGCTGGGGGCCCGGGGGAGCCAGGACAGAGTTCATATAACCCTGACATCAGAAGGACTTCTCTCCTCCATGATCTCTCTCTCTCAATATCCAGTGCTTCTAAGACCAGTGAGTTTTCCCCTCCCGAGATGTCAGCTGACTCCATGGAGATTGATGACTCCCTGTACAGGTAAATCCCCTACTACCTATTTTAAGTGGGTACAATGACATACCAGTAGTAGTTCCAACAAAACATGTTCTATGTGCTTACTGTCTCACAACAACATCATTTGATCTTCCCTGCCTCCCTCCCTCTCTCCCGTCTCCCTCCCTCCCTCCCTAACCCCCATCCTCCCTCCCTCCCCCTCTCTCCCTAATCTCCCTCCTCTCTCCCTCCCTAACACCCCATCATCCAAACCCTCCCTCCCCTCTCCATCCTCCCTAACCCCCATCCTCCCTCCACCCCCTAACCCCCATCCTCCCGTCTCCCTCCCTCCCTAACCCCCATCCTCCCTCCTCCCCCGTCTCCCTCCCTCCCTCCCAACCCCCATCCTCCCTCTCTCCCTCCCTCACCCCCTCCCTAACCCCCATCCTCCCTCCCTCTCTCCCGTCTCCCTCCCTCCCTAACCCCCATCCTCCCTCCCTCTCCCTCCCTAAACCCCATCCTCCCTCCCTCCCTCCCCTCTCCCTCCTCTCCCCCCTCCCTAACCCCCCTCCCTAACCCCCATCCTCCCTCCCTCCCTAAACTCCCCCCCTTCCCTCTCCCTCCCTCCCTCCCCCAACCCCCTCCCTCCCTCCTCCCTCCCTCTCCCTCTCCCTCCCCCTCCCTAACCCTCTCTCCCTAACCCCCCATCCCTCCCTCTTCCTCCCCCTTCCCTCCCTCCCCCCCCCCCAAACCCTCTCCTCCCTAAACCCCCTCCCTTCTCCCTCCCTCTCCCTCCCCTCCCCCTCCCTCCCTCCCTCCCTAAACCCCCCATCCTCCCTCCCTCCCTCCCCCCCTCCCTAACTCTCCCTCCCTCCCCATCCTCCCTCCTCTCTTCCCTCTCCCCCCCTCCCTAACCCTCTCCCTCCTAAACCCCCTCCCTCCAGTCGTCAGAGGTATGTCCTGGGGGACAGTGCTATGCAGCAGATGGCTCAGTCTTCTGTCTTCCTCAGTGGAATGGGAGGACTGGGAGTGGAGATCGGTAGGTGACAGACGCATCAAATAACACATATTCATTATGTGATATTACATGACATGGCATTACATTATGTGACATTACATGACATAGCATTACATTATATAGCATTACATTACATGACATAGCATTACATTATGTGATATTACATGACATAGCATTACATTATGTGACATTACATGACATAGCATTACATTATGTGATATTACATGACATAGCATTACATTATATAGCATTACATTACATGACATAGCATTACATTATGTGATATTACATGACATAGCATTACATTATGTGATATTACATGACATAGCATTACATTATGTGACATTACATGACATAGCAACATTATGTGATTTACATGACACAGCATTACATTATATAGCATTACATTACATGACATAGCATTACATTATGTGATTATTAGCATTATTATATAGTGACATTGCATGACATAGCATTACATTATATAGCATTACATTACATGACATAGCATTACATTATGTGATATTACATTATGTGACATTACATGACATAGCATTACATTATGTGATATTACATGACATAGCATTACATTGTGATATTACATGACATAGCATTACATTATGTGACATTACATTATATAGCATTACATTACATGACATAGCATTACATTATGTGATATTACATGACATAGCATTACATTATGTGATATTACATGACATAACATTACATTATGTGACATTACATGACATAGCGGTACATGCCATTAAGCGACATGACATAGCATGACAGTACATGCCAGAACATGCCATTCAGTGACATGACATAACATGGCATAGGATGACGGTACATACCATTAAGCGACATGACATAGCATGACAGTACATGCCAGAACATGCCATTCAGTGACATGACATAACATGACATAGCATGACGGTACATGCCATTAAGCGACATGACATAGCATGACGGTACATGCCATTAAGTGACATGACATAGCATGATGGTACATGACATTAAGTGACATGACATAGCATGACAGTACATACCAGAACATGCCATTAAGTGACATGACATAGCATGACGGTACATGCCATTAAGTGACATGACATAGTGTTCAGTGAGAGTTTACAGTATGTATTGTGCCCATGTATTTCCTGTCATGTGACCGACGTCAGTCGTCTCTGTTTTCACAGCAAAGAACATCGTGTTGGCAGGTGTGAAGGTGAGTGAGATTTTAGGCTACAGCCCAAATTGCACCCTATTCCCCATAAGTCTCTAGTCTAAAGTAGTTCACTACATAGGGAATAGGCCCCTGGTCTAAAGTAGTGCACTATATAGGGAATAGGGCTCTGGTCACTATTAGTTCACTATATAGGGAATAGGGTCCTGGTCACTAGTAGTTCACTATATAGGGAATAGGGCTCTGGTCTATAGTAGTTCACTATATAGGGAATAGGGCTTTGGTCACTATTAGTTCACTATATAGGGAATAGGGCTCTGGTCACTAGTAGTTCACTATAGAGGGAATAGGGCCCTGGTCACTAGTAGTTCACTATATAGGGAATAGGGCTCTGGTCACTAGTAGTTCACTATATAGGGAATAGGGCTCTGGTCACTAGTAGTTCACTATATAGGGAATACGGCTCTGGTCACTAGTAGTTCACTAGATAGGGAATAGGGCTCTGGTCACTAGTAGTTCACTATATAGGGAATAGGGCTCTGGTCACTAGTAGTTCACTACATAGGGAATAGGGCTCTGGTCACTAGTAGTTCACTATATAGGGAATAGGGCTCTGGTCACTAGTAGTTCACTATATAGGGAATAGGGCTCTGGTCACTAGTAGTTCACTATATAGGGAATAGGGATCTGGTCACTAGTAGTTCACTATATAGGGATCTGGTCACTAGTAGTTCACTATATAGGGAATAGGGCTCTGGTCACTAGTAGTTCACTATATAGGGAATAGGGCCCTGGTCACTAGTAGTTCACTATATAGGGAATAGGGCCCTGGTCACTAGTAGTTCACTATATAGGGAATAGGGATCTGGTTACTAGTAGTTCGCTATATAGGGAATAGGGCTCTGGTCACTAGTAGTTCGCTATATAGGGAATAGGGCCCTGGTCACTTGTAGTTCACTATATAGGGAATAGGGCTCTGGTCACTAGAAGTTCACTATATAGGGAATAGGGCTCTGGTCACTAGTAGTTCACTATATAGGGAATAGGGCCCTGGTCACTAGTAGTTCACTATATAGGGAATAGGGCTCTGGTCACTAGTAGTTCACTATATAGGGAATTAGGGCCCTGGTCACTAGTAGTTCACTACAGAGGGAATAGGGCTCTGGTTACTAGTAGTTCACTACAGGGATAGGGCATATTGTCACCATGTTTCATGAGTGAAATGGATTTAATTAGGGGGACCTGGCTTTATTGACGTGTGTGTGTGTGTGTGTTTTGTGTGTGTGTGTGTGTGTGTGTGTGTGTGTAGGTGTTGACGCTGCATGACACTAAGCAGTGTGAGACGTGGGACTTGGGCTCCAACTTCTTCCTCAGACAGGACGATGTGCTGACTCAGAGGAACAGGTGAGACCAGGCCAGGCCTGTCTGCAGTTCCGTCAAGGAACGCCCATCAGCGTGACGTCACTGCGCGACACGCCCACTGTCTTTGCCAGCTGTAGCGTGTTGCTCTGAGGCCAGGCTGCATTTGTGGCTTCTTCTCGGTCACACAGGAAACAGGAAACTAGGGGTCGGGAAACAATCCCCTAACTTTACCCAAAAATACCCAGGTTTTCATTGTTTGAATTGGTATTTATCTCTGTCTCTCTCTGTCTCTCTCTCTCTGTCTCTCTCTCTGTCTCTCTCTCTGTCTCTCTCTCTGTCTCTCTCTCTCTGTGTCTCTCTCTGTCTCTCTCTGTCTCTCTCTGTCTCTCTCTGTCTCTCTCTCTGTCTCTCTCTCTGTCTCTCTCTCTCTCTCTCCTTTCTCCCCTAGGGCTTTGGCAGTCCATCCCAGGGTAGCGGAGTTGAACCCTTACGTCCACGTGGACACGTCCTCCTCCTCTCTCGACCTCTCCACTGACCTCCACTTCCTCAAGAGGTACCAGGTGAGAGAGAGAGAGACACACACACACACACACATACACACACGCCTTGTTAATGAGTGATTCTGCACAGTTAGTATTGTAAAGCAATTGGTTTGAAACCCTGTTGACTGTCCTTGTTGTGTTGTCCAGTGTGTGATCCTGACTGAGGCCAGGCTGAGTCTCCAGAAGAAAATCAATGACTTCTGTCACTTCCATCAGCCTCCAATCAGGGTAAGACCCCTAGAGACCCTCCTATCAGGGTAAGACCTCTAGAGACCCTCCAATCAGGGTAAGACCCCTAGAGACCCTCCTATCAGGGTAAGACCTCTATAGACCCTCCTATCAGGGTAAGACCTCTAGAGACCCTCCTATCAGGGTCAGACCTCTATAGACCCTCCTATCAGGGTAAGACCTCTAGAGACCCTCCTATCAGGGTAAGACCTCTAGAGACCCTCCTATCAGGGTAAGACCTCTATAGACCCTCCTATCAGGGTAAGACCTCTACATATAGAGACCCTCCTATCAGGGTAAGACCTCTAGAGGCCCTCCTATCAGGGTAAGACCTCTAGAGACCCTCCTATCAGGGTAAGACCTCTATAGACCCTCCTATCAGGGTCAGACCTCTAGAGACCCTCCTATCAGGGTAAGACCTCTATAGACCCTCCTATCAGGGTCAGACCTCTACATATAGAGACCCTCCTATCTGGGTACGACCTCTAGAGACCCTCCTATCAGGGTCAGACCTCTAGAGACCCTCCTATCAGGGTGAGACCTCTAGAGACCCTCCTATCAGGGTAAGACCCCTAGAGACCCTCCTATCAGGGTAAGACCTCTAGAGACCCTCCTATCAGGGTGAGACCTCTAGAGACCCTCCTATCAGGGTGAGACCTCTACATATAGAGACCCTCCTATCAGGGTAAGACCTCTAGAGACCCTCCTATCAGGGACAGACCTCTAGAGACCCTCCTATCAGGGACAGACCTCTAGAGACCCTCCTATCAGGGACAGACCTCTAGAGACCCTCCTATCAGGGTAAGACCTCTAGAGACCCTCCTATCAGGGTTAAGACCTCTAGAGACCCTCCTATCAGGGTGAGACCTCTAGAGACTCTCCTATCAGGGTAAGACCTCTAGAGACCCTCCTATCAGGGTAAGACCTCTAGAGACCCTCCTATCAGGGTAAGACCTCTAGAGACCCTCCTATCAGGGTCAGACCTCTAGAGACCCTCCTATCAGGGTGAGACCTCTACATATAGAGACCCTCCTATCAGGGTAAGACCTCTAGAGACCCTCCTATCAGGGACAGACCTCTAGAGACCCTCCTATCAGGGACAGACCTCTAGAGACCCTCCTATCAGGGACAGACCTCTAGAGACCCTCCTATCAGGGACAGACCTCTAGAGACCCTCCTATCAGGGTAAGACCTCTACATATAGAGACCCTCCTATCAGGGTAAGACCTCTAGAGACCCTCCTATCAGGGTAAGACCTCTAGAGACCCTCCTATCAGGGTCAGACCTCTAGAGACCCTCCTATCAGGGTAAGACCTCTAGAGACCCTCCTATCAGGGTGAGACCTCTAGAGACCCTCCTATCAGGGTAAGACCTCTAGAGACCCTCCTATCAGGGTGAGACCTCTAGAGACCCTCCTATCAGGGTCAGACCTCTAGAGACCCTCCTATCAGGGTGAGACCTCTAGAGACCCTCCTATCAGGGTGAGACCTCTAGAGACCCTCCTATCAGGGTCAGACCTCTAGAGACCCTCCTATCAGGGTCAGACCTCTAGAGACCCTCCTATCAGGGTCAGACCTCTAGAGACCCTCCTATCAGGGTAAGACCTCTAGAGACCCTCCTATCAGGGTAAGACCTCTAGAGACCCTCCTATCAGGGTGAGACCTCTAGAGACCCTCCTATCAGGGTAAGACCTCTAGAGACCCTCCTATCAGGGTAAGACCTCTAGAGACCCTCCTATCAGGGTAAGACCTCTATAGACCCTCCTATCAGGGTAAGACCTCTAGAGACCCTCCTATCAGGGTAAGACCTCTAGAGACCCTCCTATCAGGGTAAGACCTCTAGAGACCCTCCTATCAGGGTGAGACCTCTAGAGACCCTCCTATCAGGGTGAGACCTCTAGAGACCCTCCTATCAGGGTAAGACCTCTAGAGACCCTCCTATCAGGGTAAGACCTCTAGAGACCCTCCTATCAGGGTAAGACCTCTAGAGACCCTCCTATCAGGGTAAGACCTCTAGAGACCCTCCTATCAGGGTGAGACCTCTACATATAGAGACCCTCCTATCAGGGTGAGACCTCTAGAGACCCTCCTATCAGGGTCAGACCTCTATAGACCCTCCTATCAGGGTCAGACCTCTATAGACCCTCCTATCAGGGTGAGACCTCTAGAGACCCTCCTATCAGGGTGAGACCTCTAGAGACCCTCCTATCAGGGTCAGACCTCTAGAGACCCTCCTATCAGGGTAAGACCTCTACATATAGAGACCCTCCTATCAGGGTGAGACCTCTAGAGGCCCTCCTATCAGGGTAAGACCTCTATAGACCCTCCTATCAGGGTAAGACCTCTAGAGACCCTCCTATCAGGGTAAGACCTCTACATATAGAGACCCTCCTATCAGGGTAAGACCTCTAGAGACCCTCCTATCAGGGTCAGACCTCTATAGACCCTCCAATCAGGGTCAGACCTCTATAGACCCTCCTATCAGGGTAAGACCTCTATAGACCCTCCTATCAGGGTCAGACCTCTATAGACCCTCCTATCAGGGTCAGACCTCTATAGACCCTCCTATCAGGGTAAGACCTCTACATATAGAGACCCTCCTATCAGGGTCAGACCTCTATAGACCCTCCAATCAGGGTAAGACCTCTAGAGACCCTCCAATCAGGGTAAGACCTCTATAGACCCTCCTATCAGGGTAAGACCTCTATAGACCCTCCTATCAGGGTAAGACCTCTACATATAGAGACCCTCCTATCAGGGTCAGACCTCTATAGACCCTCCTATCAGGGTGAGACCTCTACATATAGAGACCCTCCTATCAGGGTAAGACCTCTACATATAGAGACCCTCCTATCAGGGTAAGACCTCTAGAGGCCCTCCTATCAGGGTAAGACCTCTAGAGACCCTCCTATCAGGGTAAGACCTCTATAGACCCTCCTATCAGGGTAAGACCTCTAGAGACCCTCCTATCAGGGTCAGACCTCTAGAGACCCTCCTATCAGGGTAAGACCTCTAGAGACCCTCCTATCAGGGTCAGACCTCTAGAGACCCTCCTATCAGGGTCAGACCTCTATAGACCCTCCTATCAGGGTAAGACCTCTAGAGACCCTCCTATCAGGGTAAGACCTCTATCGACCCTCCTATCAGGGTAAGACCTCTAGAGACCCTCCTATCAGGGTAAGACCTCTAGAGACCCTCCTATCAGGGTAAGACCTCTATAGACCCTCCTATCAGGGTAAGACCTCTACATATAGAGACCCTCCTATCAGGGTAAGACCTCTACATATAGAGACCCTCCTATCAGGGTAAGACCTCTAGAGGCCCTCCTATCAGGGTAAGACCTCTAGAGACCCTCCTATCAGGGTAAGACCTCTATAGACCCTCCTATCAGGGTAAGACCTCTAGAGACCCTCCTATCAGGGTCAGACCTCTAGAGACCCTCCTATCAGGGTAAGACCTCTAGAGACCCTCCTATCAGGGTCAGACCTCTAGAGACCCTCCTATCAGGGTCAGACCTCTATAGACCCTCCTATCAGGGTAAGACCTCTAGAGACCCTCCTATCAGGGTAAGACCTCTATCGACCCTCCTATCAGGGTAAGACCTCTAGAGACCCTCCTATCAGGGTAAGACCTCTAGAGACCCTCCTATCAGGGTAAGACCTCTATAGACCCTCCTATCAGGGTAAGACCTCTACATATAGAGACCCTCCTATCAGGGTAAGACCTCTAGAGACCCTCCTATCAGGGTAAGACCTCTAGAGACCCTCCTATCAGGGTAAGACCTCTATAGACCCTCCTATCAGGGTAAGACCTCTAGAGACCCTCCTATCAGGGTAAGACCTCTAGAGACCCTCCTATCAGGGTAAGACCTCTATAGACCCTCCTATCAGGGTAAGACCTCTAGAGACCCTCCTATCAGGGTAAGACCTCTATAGACCCTCCTATCAGGGTAAGACCTCTACATATAGAGACTCTCCTATCAGGGTAAGACCTCTAGAGACCCTCCTATCAGGGTAAGACCTCTATAGACCCTCCTATCAGGGTAAGACCTCTAGAGACCCTCCTATCAGGGTAAGACCTCTAGAGACCCTCCTATCAGGGTAAGATCAAATCAAATCAAATCAAATTTATTTATATAGCCCTTCGTACATCAGCTGATATCTCAAAGTGCTGTACAGAAACCCAGCCTAAAACCCCAAACAGCAAGCAATGCAGGTGTAGAAGCACGGTGGCTAGGAAAAACTCCCTAGAAAAGCCAAAACCTAGGAAGAAACCTAGAGAGGAACCAGGCTATGTGGGGTGGCCAGTCCTCTTCTGGCTGTGCCGGGTAGAGATTATAACAGAACATGGCCAAGATGTTCAAATGTTCATAAATGACCAGCATGGTCGAATAATAATAAGGCAGAACAGTTGAAACTGGAGCAGCAGCACGGCCAGGTGGACTGGGGACAGCAAGGAGTCATCATGTCAAGTAGTCCTGGGGCATGGTCCTAGGGCTCAGGTCAGTTGAAACTGGAGCAGCAGCACGGCCAGGTGGACTGGGGACAGCAAGGAGTCATCATGTCAGGTAGTCCTGGGGCATGGTCCTAGGGCTCAGGTCCTCCGAGAGAGAAGGAGAGAATTAGAGAACGCACACTTAGATTCACACAGGACACCGAATTGGACAGGAGAAGTACTCCAGATATAACAAACTGACCCCAGCCCCCCGACACATAAACTACTGCAGCATAAATACTGAAGGCTGAGACAGGAGGGGTCAGGAGACACTGTGGCCCCACCCGAGGACACCCCCGGACAGGGCCAAACAGGAAGGATATAACCCCACCCACTATGCCAAAGCACAGCCCCCACACCACTGGAGGGATATCTTCAACCACCAACTTACCATCCTGAGACAAAGCTGAGTATAGCCCGCAAAGATCTCCGCCACGGCACAACCCAAGGGGGGGCGCCAACCCAGACAGGATGACCACATCAGTGAATCAACCCACTCAGGTGACGCACCCCCTCAGGGACGGCATGAGAGAGCCCCAGCAAGCCAGTGACTCAGCCCCTGTAATAGGGTTAGAGGCAGAGAATCCCAGTGGAAAGAGGGGAACCGGCCAGGCAGAGACAGCAAGGGTGGTTCGTTGCTCCAGAGCCTTTCCGTTCACCTTCCCACTCCTGGGCCAGACTACACTCAATCATATGACCCACTGAAGAGATGAGTCTTCAGTAAAGACTTAAAGGTTGAGACCGAGTTTGCGTCTCTGACATGGGTAGGCAGACCGTTCCATAAAAATGGAGCTCTATAGGAGAAAGCCCTGCCTCCAGCTGTTTGCTTAGAAATTCTAGGGACAATTAGGAGGCCTGCGTCTTGTGACCGTAGCGTACGTGTAGGTATGTACGGCAGGACCAAATCAGAGAGATAGGTAGGAGCAAGCCCATGCAATGCTTTGTAGGTTAGCAGTAAAACCTTGAAATCAGCCCTTGCTTTGACAGGAAGCCAGTGTAGGGAGGCTAGCACTGGAGTAATATGATCAAATTTTTTGGTTCTAGTCAGGATTCTAGCAGCCGTATTTAGCACTAACTGAAGTTTATTTAGTGCTTTATCCGGGTAGCCGGAAAGTAGAGCATTGCAGTAGTCTAACCTAGAAGTGACAAAAGCATGGATTAATTTTTCTGCATCATTTTTGGACAGAAAGTTTCTGATTTTTGCAATGTTACGTAGATGGAAAAAAGCTGTCCTTGAAATGGTCTTGATATGTTCTTCAAAAGAGAGATCAGGGTCCAGAGTAACGCCGAGGTCCTTCACAGTTTTATTTGAGATGACTGTACAACCATTAAGATTAATTGTCAGATTCAACAGAAGATCTCTTTGTTTCTTGGGACCTAGAACAAGCATCTCTGTTTTATCCGAGTTTAAAAGTAGAAAGTTTGCTGCCATCCACTTCCTTATGTCTGAAACACATGCTTCTAGCGAGGGCAATTTTGGGGCTTCACCATGTTTCATTGAAATGTACAGCTGTGTATCATCCGCATAGCAGTGAAAGTTAACATTATGTTTTCGAATAACATCCCCAAGAGGTAAAATATATAGTGAAAACAACAGCGGTCCTAAAACGGAACCTTGAGGAACACCGAAATTTACAGTTGATTTGTCAGAGGACAAACCATCCACAGAGACAAACTGATATCTTTCCGACAGATAAGATCTAAACCAGGCCAGAACTTGACCGTGTAGACCAATTTGGGTTTCCAATCTCTCCAAAAGAATGTGGTGATCGATGGTATCAAAAGCAGCACTAAGGTCTAGGAGCACGAGGACAGATGCAGAGCCTCGGTCCGATGCCATTAAAATGTCATTTACCACCTTCACAAGTGCCGTCTCAGTGCTATGATGGGGTCTAAAACCAGACTGAAGCATTTCATATACATTGTTTGTCTTCAGGAAGGCAGTGAGTTGCTGAGCAACAGCCTTTTCTAAGATTTTTGAGAGGAATGGAAGATTCGATATAGGCCGATAGTTTTTTATATTTTCTGGGTCAAGGTTTGGCTTTTTCAAGAGAGGCTTTATTACTGCCACTTTTAGTGAGTTTGGTACACATCCGGTGGATAGAGAGCCGTTTATTATGTTCAACATAGGAGGGCCAAGCACAGGAAGCAGCTCTTTCAGTAGTTTAGTTGGAATAGGGTCCAGTAAGCAGCTTGAAGGTTTAGAGGCCATGATTATTTTCATCATTGTGTCAAGAGATATAGTACTAAAACACTTGAGCGTCTCTCTTGATCCTAGGTCCACGCAGAGTTGTGCAGACTCAGGACAACTGAGCTTTGAAGGAATACGCAGATTTAAGGAGGAGTCTGTAATTTGCTTTCTAATAATCATAATTTTTTCCTCAAAGAAGTTCATGAATTTATCACTGCTAAAGTGAAAGTCATCCTCTCTTGGGGAATGCTGCTTTTTAGTTAGCTTTGCGACCGTATCAAAAAGGAATTTTGGATTGTTCTTATTGTCCTCAATTAAGTTAGAAAAATAGGATGATCGAGCAGCAGTAAGGGCTCTTCGGTACTGCACGGTACTGTCTTTCCAAGCTAGACGGAAGACTTCCAGTTTGGTGTGGCGCCATTTCCGTTCCAATTTTCTGGAAGCTTGCTTCAGAGCTCGGGTATTTTCTGTGTACCAGGGAGCTAGTTTCTTATGAGAAATGTTTTTAGTTTTTAGGGGTGCAACTGCATCTAGGGTATTGCGCAAGGTTAAATTGAGTTCCTCAGTTAGGTGGTTAACTGATTTTTGTCCTCTGGTGTCATTGGGTAGACAGAGGGAATCTGGAAGGACATCAAGGAATCTTTGTGTTGTCTGTGAATTTATAGCACGACTTTTGATGTTCCTTGGTTGGGGTCTGAGCAGATTATTTGTTGCAATTGCAAACGTAATAAAATGGTGGTCCGATAGTCCTGGATTATGAGGAAAAACATTAAGATCCACAACATTTATTCCATGGGACAAAACTAGGTCCAGCGTATGACTGTGACAGTGAGTGGGTCCAGAGACATGTTGGACAAAACCCACTGAGTCGATGATGGCTCCGAAAGCCTTTTGGAGTGGGTCTGTGGACTTTTCCATGTGAATATTAAAGTCACCAAAGATTAGAATATTATCTGCTATGACTACAAGGTCCGATAGGAATTCAGGGAACTCAGTGAGGAACGCTGTATATGACCCAGGAGGCCTGTAAACAGTAGCTATAAAAAGTGATTGAGTAGGCTGCATAGATTTCATGACTAGAAGCTCAAAAGACAAAACGTCATTTTTTTTTTTTGTAAATTGAAATTTGCTATCGTAAATGTTAGCAACACCTCCGCCTTTGCGGGATGCACGGGGGATATGGTCACTAGTGTAGCCAGGAGGTGAGGCCTCATTTAACACAGTAAATTCATCAGGCTTAAGCCATGTTTCAGTCAGGCCAATCACATCAAGATTATGATCAGTGATTAGTTCATTGACTATAATTGCCTTTGAAGTAAGGGATCTAACATTAAGTAGCCCTATTTTGAGATGTGAGGTATCATGATCTCTTTCAATAATGACAGGAATGGAGGTGGTCTTTATCCTAGTGAGATTGCTAAGGCGAACACCGCCATGTTTAGTTTTGCGCAACCTAGGTCGAGGCACAGACACGGTCTCAATGGTGATAGCTGAGCTGACTACACTGACTATGCTAGTGGCAGACTCCACTATGCTGGCAGGCTGGCTAACAGCCTGCTGCCTGGCCTGCACCCTATTTCATTGTGGAGCTAGAGGAGTTAGAGCCCTGTCTATGTTGGTAGATAAGATGAGAGCACCCCTCCAGCTAGGATGGAGTCCGTCACTCCTCAGCAGGTCAGGCTTGGTCCTGTTTGTGGGTGAGTCCCAAAAAGAGGGCCAATTATCTACAAATTCTAACTTTTCGGAGGGGCAGAAAACAGTTTTCAACCAGCGATTGAGTTGTGAGACTCTGCTGTAGAGCTCATCACTCCCCCTAACTGGGAGGGGGCCAGAGACAATTACTCGATGCCGACACATCTTTCTAGACCTCTATAGACCCTCCTATCAGGGTAAGACCTCTACATATAGAGACCCTCCTATCAGGGTTAAGACCTCTAGAGACCCTCCTATCAGGGTAAGACCTCTAGAGACCCTCCTATCAGGGTAAGACCTCTACATATAGAGACCCTCCTATCAGGGTGAGACCTCTACATATAGAGACCCTCCTATCAGGGTAAGACCTCTACATATAGAGACCCTCCTATCAGGGTGAGACCTCTACATATAGAGACCCTCCTATCAGGGTAAGACCTCTACATATAGAGACCCTCCTATCAGGGTAAGACCTCTACATATAGAGACCCTCCTATCAGGGTGAGACCTCTACATATAGAGACCCTCCTATCAGGGTAAGACCTCTACATATAGAGACCCTCCTATCAGGGTAAGACCTCTACATATAGAGACCCTCCTATCAGGGTAAGACCTCTAGAGACCCTCCTATCAGGGTAAGACCTCTAGAGACCCTCCTATCAGGGTAAGACCTCTAGAGACTCTCCTATCAGGGTAAGACCTCTACATATAGAGACCCTCCTATCAGGGTAAGACCTCTAGAGACCCTCCTATCAGGGTAAGACCTCTAGAGACCCTCCTATCAGGGTAAGACCTCTATAGACCCTCCTATCAGGGTGAGACCTCTACATATAGAGACCCTCCTATCAGGGTAAGACCTCTAGAGACCCTCCTATCAGGATAAGACCTCTACATATAGAGACCCTCCTATCAGGGTGAGACCTCTAGAGACCCTCCTATCAGGGTAAGACCTCTAGAGACCCTCCTATCAGGGTAAGACCTCTAGAGACCCTCCTATTAGGGTGAGACCTCTACATATAGAGACCCTCCTATCAGGGTGAGACCTCTAGAGACCCTCCTATCAGGGTAAGACCTCTAGAGACCCTCCTATCAGGGTAAGACCTCTAGAGACCCTCCTATCAGGGTAAGACCTCTAGAGACCCTCCTATCAGGGTAAGACCTCTATAGACCCTCCTATCAGGGTGAGACCTCTACATATAGAGACCCTCCTATCAGGGTAAGACCTCTAGAGACCCTCCTATCAGGGTGAGACCTCTAGAGACCCTCCTATCAGGGTAAGACCTCTATAGACCCTCCTATCAGGGTAAGACCTCTAGAGACCCTCCTATCAGGGTAAGACCTCTAGATATAGAGACCCTCCTATCAGGGTAAGACCTCTAGAGACCCTCCTATCAGGGTAAGACCTCTACATATAGAGACCCTCCTATCAGGGTAAGACCTCTATAGACCCTTCTATCAGGGTAAGACCTCTAGAGACCCTCCTATCAGGGTAAGACCTCTAGAGACCCTCCTATCAGGGTCAGACCTCTAGAGACCCTCCTATCAGGGTGAGACCTCTACATATAGAGACCCTCCTATCAGGGTAAGACCTCTAGAGACCCTCCTATCAGGGTAAGACCTCTATAGACCCTCCTATCAGGGTAAGACCTCTAGAGACCCTCCTATTAGGGTGAGACCTCTAGAGTCCCTCCTATCAGGGTAAGACCTCTAGAGACCCTCCTATCAGGGTAAGACCTCTACATATAGAGACCCTCCTATCAGGGTAAGACCTCTAGAGACCCTCCTATCAGGGTAAGACCTCTAGAGACCCTCCTATCAGGGTCAGACCTCTATAGACCCTCCTATCAGGGTAAGACCTCTAGAGACCCTCCTATCAGGGTAAGACCTCTAGAGACCCTCCTATCAGGGTAAGACCTCTACATATAGAGACCCTCCTATCAGGGTCAGACCTCTATAGACCCTCCTATCAGGGTAAGACCTCTATAGACCCTCCTATCAGGGTGAGACCTCTAGATATAGAGACCCTCCTATCAGGGTCAGACCTCTACATATAGAGACCCTCCTATCAGGGTCAGACCTCTATAGACCCTCCTATCGGGGTCAGACCTCTAGAGACCCTCCTATCAGGGTGAGACCTCTAGATATAGAGACCCTCCTATCAGGGTCAGACCTCTAGATATAGAGACACTCCTATCAGGGTGAGACCTCTAGATATAGAGACACTCCTATCAGGGTCAGACCTCTAGATATAGAGACCCTCCTATCAGGGTCAGACCTCTAGATATAGAGACCCTCCTATCAGGGTCAGACCTCTAGATATAGAGACCCTCCTATCAGGGTAAGACCTCTAGAGACCCTCCTATCAGGGTAAGACCTCTAGAGACCCTCCTATCAGGGTCAGACCTCTAGAGACCCTCCTATCAGGGTGAGACCTCTAGAGACCCTCCTATCAGGGTAAGACCTCTAGAGACCCTCCAATCAGGGTAAGACCTCTAGAGACCCTCCTATCAGGGTAAGACCTCTAGAGACCCTCCTATCAGGGTAAGACCTCTAGAGACCCTCCTATCAGGGTCAGACCTCTAGAGACCCTCCTATCAGGGTCAGACCTCTAGAGACCCTCCTATCAGGGTCAGACCTCTACATATAGAGACCCTCCTATCAGGGTCAGACCTCTAGATATAGAGACCCTCCTATCAGGGTAAGACCTCTAGAGACCCTCCTATCAGGGTCAGACCTCTACATATAGAGACCCTCCTATCAGGGTCAGACCTCTATAGACCCTCCTATCAGGGTAAGACCTCTATAGACCCTCCTATCAGGGTCAGACCTCTAGATATAGAGACCCTCCTATCAGGGTCAGACCTCTACATATAGAGACCCTCCTATCAGGGTCAGACCTCTACATATAGAGACCCTCCTATCAGGGTAAGACCTCTAGAGACCCTCCTATCAGGGTCAGACCTCTAGAGACCCTCCTATCAGGGTCAGACCTCTACATATAGAGACCCTCCTATCAGGGTAAGACCTCTAGAGACCCTCCTATCAGGGTCAGACCTCTACATATAGAGACCCTCCTATCAGGGTCAGACCTCTATAGACCCTCCTATCAGGGTAAGACCTCTATAGACCCTCCTATCAGGGTGAGACCTCTACATATAGAGACCCTCCTATCAGGGTGAGACCTCTAGAGGCCCTCCTATCAGGGTCAGACCTCTAGAGACCCTCCTATCAGGGTAAGACCTCTAGAGACCCTCCTATCAGGGTAAGACCTCTACATATAGAGACCCTCCTATCAGGGTGAGACCTCTACATATAGAGACCCTCCTATCAGGGTGCACTCTATAGGGAATAGGGCCCTGGTCTGGTGCACTATATAGGGAATAAAGTGCAATTTGGGCAGTGCCCTAAGAGTCTGCGTCCCAATCATGTCCTTCCTCCTGAAGTGATTGGATTGGTGGAGGGGTGGGCAAGAGGGAGTTTCCGCTTACTGGTCATGTCCTATCAGATCCATGGAAGTTGAAGAGACCCCCCTCCTACGTGAGGAGACAGGAGAGATGATTTGGTCTGCGCCCCCCCCCCCCCGGGAACTAAAAGCATGCTGTCTCTGTTCCCTTGCAGTTCATTGGATGCGACGCGTACGGGATCTGTGTGAGAGTGTTCTGTGACTTCGGGGACCGGTTTGAGGTGTCGGACCCCACTGGAGAGGAAGCCAAGGAGATGTTTATCCAGAACATCACACAGGTACACACACGCACACACACACACACACACACACACCCTCCTCTCTGACCTCTAACCTCTGATCTGTAGGGTAACCCAGGGGTGGTAACCTGCATGGACAGCAGGACCCACGGCCTCCAGACTGGACAGTGTGTTCTCTTCAGAGAGGTCAACGGCATGGACACACTCAACGGCACCGCGCGACAGGTCACAGGTACTGATACGACAGGTCACAGCTACTGATACGACAGGTCACAGGTACTGATACGACAGGCTTATGACATGTCATAGGTACTGATACGACAGGTCACAGCTACTGATACGACAGGCCACAGGTACTGATACGACAGGCCACAGCTACTGATACGACAGGTCACAGGTACTGATACAACAGGCCAATCACAGGTACTGATACGACAGGCCAATCACAGGTGCTGATACGACAGGTCACAGGTACTGATACGACAGGCCACAGCTACTGATACGACAGGTCACAGGTACTGATACAACAGGCCAATCACAGGTACTGATACGACAGGCCAATCACAGGTGCTGATACGACAGGTCACAGGTACTGATACGACAGGTCACAGCTACTGATACGACAGGTCACAGGTACTGATACGACAGGTCACAGCTACTGATACGACAGGTCACAGCTACTGATACGACAGGTCACAGCTACTGATACGTCAGTCCTATGACAGGTCACAGGTGCTGATACGACAGGTCACAGGTACTGATACGACAGGCCAATGACAGGTCACAGGTACTGATACGACAGTCCTATGACAGGTCATAGGTCCTGATACGACAGTCCTATGACAGCTCACAGGTACTGATACGACAGTCTTATGACAGGTCACAGGTACTGATACGACAGGCCTATGACAGGTCACAGGTGCTGATACGTCACTCCTATGACAGGTCACAGGCAGGAGAAGGTTGTATCACTGATTGTAATGTTTGTCTGTGTCACTCCTATGACAGGTCACAGGCAGGAGAAGGTTGTATCACTGATTGTAATGTTTGTCTGTGTCAGTCCTATGACAGGTCACAGGTGCTGATACGACAGTCCTATGACAGGTCACAGGCAGGAGAAGGTTGTATCACTGATTGTAATGTGTGTCTGTGTCAGTCCTATGACAGGTCACAGGCAGGAGAAGGTTGTGTCACTGATTGTAATGTGTGTCTGTGTCACTCCTATGACAGGTCACAGGCAGGAGAAGGTTGTATCACTGATTGTAATGTGTGTCTGTGTCAGTCCTATGACAGGTCACAGGCAGGAGAAGGTTGTATCACTGATTGTAATGTGTGTCTGTGTCACTCCTATGACAGGTCACAGGCAGGAGAAGGTTGTATCACTGATTGTAATGTCTGTGTCAGTCCTCTCCCCCTACAGTTTCACCGTAGGGGACACGTCCTCTCTGCAGCCCTATGCACACGGAGGCTTCTTCCTGCTGGTCAAAACCCCCAGAACGTACAGCTTCGTAAGTAACACGACCACGACACGACAGCAGTACGACGTTCATTAAACGACATAACACATGCGTCGTACTGCCGTCATACTGCCGTCATACTGCCTCATATGGTGTCATACTGCCTCGTACTGCCTCATATGGTGTCATACTGCCTCGTACTGCCGTCGTACTGCCTCATACTGCCTCGTACTGCCGTCATACTGCCGTCATACTGCCTCGTATTGCCTCATACTGCCTCGTACTGCCTCATATGGTGTCATACTGCCTCGTACTGCCTTGTACTGCCTCACACGGTTTCATACTGCCTCATACTGCCTCATACGGTGTCGTACTGCCTCACACGGTGTCATACTGCCTCATACTGCCTCGTACTGCCTCATACTGCCTCATACGGTGTCATACTGCCTCATACGGTGTCATACTGCCTCATACTGCCTCATACGGTGTCATACTGCCTCATACTGCCTCATACGGTGTCATACTGCCATCATACTGCCTCGTACTGCCTCGTACAGTGTCATACTGCCTCATACGGTGTCATACTGCCGTCGTACTGCCTCGTACTGCCTCATACGGTGTCATACTGCCTCATACGGTGTCATACTGCCTCATACGGTGTCATACTGCCTCATACGGTGTCATACTGCCTCATACGGTGTCATACTGCCTCATACGGTGTCATACTGCCTCATACGGTGTCATACTGCCTCATACGGTGTCATACTGCCTCATACGGTGTCATACTGCCTCATACTGTCATCATACTGTCGTCATACTGCCGTCGTACTGTCGTCATACTGCCGTCATACTGCCTCATACTGCGTTATACTGCCTCATACTGCCTCATACAGTGTCATACGGCGTTGGACTAGTAACCGGAAGGTTGCAAGTTCAAATCCCGAGCTGTCGTTCTGCTCCTGAACAGGCAGTTAACCCACTGTTCCTAGACCAGTTAACCCCACTGTTCCTAGACCAGTTAACCCCACTGTTCCTAGACCAGTTAACCCCACTGTTCCTAGACCAGTTAACCCACTGTTCCTAGACCAGTTAACCCACTGTTCCTAGACCAGTTAACCCACTGTTCCTAGACCAGTTAACCCCACTGTTCCTAGACCAGTTAACCCCACTGTTCCTAGACCAGTTAACCCCACTGTTCCTAGACCAGTTAACCCCACTGTTCCTAGACCAGTTAACCCCACTGTTCCTAGACCAGTTAAACCCACTGTTCCTAGACCAGTTAACCCCACTGTTCCTAGACCAGTTAACCCCACTGTTCCTAGACCAGTTAACCCACTGTTCCTAGACCAGGTAACCCCACTGTTCCTAGACCAGTTAACCCACTGTTCCTAGACCAGTTAACCCACTGTTCCTAGACCAGTTAACCCCACTGTTCCTAGACCAGTTAACCCCACTGTTCCTAGACCAGTTAACCCCACTGTTCCTAGACCAGTTAACCCCACTGTTCCTAGACCAGTTAACCCCACTGTTCCTAGACCAGTTAACCCCACTGTTCCTAGACCAGTTAAACCCACTGTTCCTAGACCAGTTAACCCCACTGTTCCTAGAGCAGTTAACCCCACTGTTCCTAGACCAGTTAACCCCACTGTTCCTAGACCAGTTAACCCACTGTTCCTAGACCAGGTAACCCCACTGTTCCTAGACCAGTTAACCCACTGTTCCTAGACCAGTTAACCCCACTGTTCCTAGGCCGTCATTGTAAATAAATACACATTTCCGATACTTTCTGTATTTATAATGTTCTATATGTTGACCAAGTTGCCTGCTGATTGTTTTGGGGCTGATATCAACAGTGGACGAATGAAACACACAGCAAAAGACAGTTTTGCAGTGGTCTTTTCCTTAAATGTCTCTGTCCGTGTCTCTGTCCGTGTCCGTGTCTCTGTCCGTGTCCGTGTCTCTGTCCGTGTCCGTGTCTCTGTCCGTGTCTCTCTGTCCGTGTCTCTCTGTCTGTGTGTCTCTGTCCGTGTCTCTGTCCGTGTCTCTCTGTCCGTGTCTCTCTGTCTGTGTGTCTCTGTCCGTGTGTTTCTGTCCGTGTCTCTGTCCGTGTCTCTCTGTCCGTGTCTCTCTGTCCGTGTCTCTCTGTCCGTGTCTCTGTCCGTGTCTCTGTCCGTGTTTCTGTCCGTGTCTCTCTGTCCGTGTCTCTCTGTCCGTGTCTCTGTCCGTGTCTCTCTGTCCGTGTCTCTCTGTCCGTGTCTCTCTGTCCGTGTCTCTCTGTCCGTGTCTCTGTCCGTGTCTCTGTCCGTGTCTCTCTGTCCGTGTCTCTCTGTCCGTGTCTCTCTGTCCGTGTGTCTCTGTCCGTGTCTCTCTGTCCGTGTCTCTCTGTCCGTGTCTCTCTGTCCGTGTCTCTCTGTCCGTGTCTCCTCTGTCCGTGTGTCTCTGTCCGTGTGTCTCTGTCCGTGTGTCTCTGTCCGTGTGTCTCTGTCCGTGTCTCTGTCCGTGTCTCCTCTGTCCGTGTCTCTGTCCGTGTCTCTGTCCGTGTCTCTGTCCGTGTCTCCTCTGTCCGTGTCTCTGTCCGTGTGTCTCTTCAGGAGACGATGGAGCAGCAGCTGTCTGAGCCTCAGGTCCTGACTCCCGACTTCAGCAAACCAGAGGTGAGAGGTCATAGGTCAGCTCCAGTGTGCTGTGTGTTTGATCTGCTGTGCGTTGGAGCCGTCTCTGAGCAGTTTCCTGTTTTGTCCATTGTGAATGTGTCCCTCAGGCCCCGCTGCAGATCCATGCCGCCATGCTGGCTCTTGATGCCTTCCAGGAGCAACACAACAGACTGCCCAATATTGGGTAACACAACCCCTAGTCCATACCCTCTACCCTCTAGTCCCTCCACCTAGCCCCTCCCCCCGACCCATACTCCCTCGCCCCTCCCCCTACTCCCAAGCCCCTCCCCCTGGCACCGACCCTCTAGCCCCGACCCCCGACCCCTACTTCCTGTGTAGCTGGTTGGTCCCTTGCCCCTACTTCCTCTATAGCTGGTTGGTCCCTAGCCCCTACTTCCTCTATAGCTGGTTGGTCCCTAGCCCCTACTTCCTCTATAGCTGGTTGGTCCCTTGCCCCTACTTCCTCTATAGCTGGTTGGTCCCTAGCCCCTACTTCCTGTATAGCTGGTTGGTCCCTTGCCCCTACTTCCTCTATAGCTGGTTGGTCCTGAGCCCCTACTTCCTGTAAAGCTGGTTGGTCCCTTGCCCCTACTTCCTCTATAGCTGGTTGGTCCTGAGCCCCTACTTCCTGTATAGCTGGTTGGTCCCTTGCCCCTACTTCCTCTATAGCTGGTTGGTCCCTAGCCCCTACTTCCTCTATAGCTGGTTGGTCCCTCGCCTCTACTTCCTCTATAGCTGGTTGGTCCCTCGCCTCTACTTCCTCTATAGCTGGTTGGTCCTGAGCCTCTACTTCCTCTATAGCTGGTTGGTCCTGAGCCTCTACTTCCTCTATAGCTGGTTGGTCCTGAGCCCCTACTTCCTGTAAAGCTGGTTGGTCCCTCGCCCCTACTTCCTGTATAGCTGGTTGGTCCTGAGCCCCTACTTCCTGTATAGCTGGTTGGTCCCTCGCCCCTACTTCCTCTATAGCTGGTTGGTCCTGAGCCCCTACTTCCTCTATAGCTGGTTGGTCCTGAGCCCCTACTTCCTCTATAGCTGGTTGGTCCTGAGCCCCTACTTCCTGTATAGCTGGTTGGTCCTGAGCCCCTACTTCCTGTATAGCTGGTTGGTCCTGAGCCCCTACTTCCTCTATAGCTGGTTGGTCCTGAGCCCCTACTTCCTCTATAGCTGGTTGGTCCTGAGCCCCTACTTCCTCTATAGCTGGTTGGTCCTGAGCCCCTACTTCCTGTATAGCTGGTTGGTCCTGAGCCCCTACTTCCTGTATAGCTGGTTGGTCCTGAGCCCCTACTTCCTGTAAAGCTGGTTGTGATTGGTTGTCTCCAGGTGCTGTCGGGATGCGGAGGTTCTGGTCAAACTAACAGAGGAAGTCAACCACACCTTGACAAACGGAGTGAGTGTTTCATCTACACACACTGTTGTACGTATCAGTCACACACACACACACACACACACACACACACACACACACACACACACACACACACACACACACACACACACACACTGTTGTACGTATCAACACACACACACACACACACACACACACACACACACACACACACACACACACACACACACACACACACTGTTGTATGTATCAACACACACACACACACACACACACACACTGTTGTATGTATCAACACACACACACACACACACACTGTTGTACGTATCAACACACACACACACACACACACACACACACACACACACACACACACACACTGTTGTACATATCAGCTCACACTCATGACACTCCTGTCCTCCCCTCTCCTCTCCTCTCCTCTCCTCTCCTGTCCTCCCCTCTCCTCTCCTCTCCTCTCCTCTCCTCTCCTCTCCTCTCCTCTCCTCTCCTCTCCTCTCCTCTCCTCTCCTCTCCTCTCCTCTCCCTCTCCTCTCTCTCTCCTCTCCTCTCTCCATCCCCTCTCGCCTCTTCCTCTCCAGGCTCCAGTGAATAGTGAGTTGGTGCGTTGTCTCTCCAGAACGGCGCAGGGTTCTCTCCCTCCATTGGCTGCGGCGGTGGGGGGCATTGCCAGTCAGGAGGTCCTCAAGGCCCTCACGGGGAAGTTTGCCCCACTACAGCAATGGGTAGGTCAACCTCGGAGGTGAGGAGATCTGATTGGTTGTTTGGGTAGGTCATTATTTTTCTGGTGTTAGAATTCTGATATTGTAGTCTCTCTCTCTCTCTGTCTCTGTCTCTCTCTGTCTCTCTCTCTGTCTCTCTCTCTGTCTCTCTCTGTGTCTCTGTCTCTCTCTCTGTCTCTCTCTGTCTCTCTCTCTGTCTCTCTCTGTGTCTCTGTCTCTCTCTCTGTCTCTCTCTGTCTCTCTCTCTGTCTCTCTGTCTCTCTCTGTGTCTCTCTCTGTGTCTCCTTCTCTCTCTCCCCTCCCCTCTCTCTCTACATTCTCTCTCCTCTCTTTCTAGTTCTATCTAGATGCCATAGAGGTAGTGAAACCACTACTGTCTCTATCAGCAGAGGAGTTTAGCCCCAGGTAAAACACACACACACACACACACACACACACACACACACACACACACACACACACAGAACACGACAAAGAATCTGAAACGCATAAAGATACGTGTGTGTGTGTGTGTGTGTGTGTGTGTAGGGGTGATCGGTACGACGGGCTGAGGGCCTGCATCGGGGAGACCATGTGTCTGGAACTCCACAAGCTGAGAGTCTTTATGGTGACAACCCACGCTGTTACAACCCACGCTGTCACAACCCACACTATAACAACCCACGCTGTTACAGCCCACGCTGTTACAACCCACACTATAACAACCCACACTATAACAACCCACGCTGTCACAACCCACGCTGTCACAACCCACACTATAACAACCCACGCTGTCACAACCCACACTATAACAACCCACGCTATAACAACCCACACTATAACAACCCACGCTGTCACAACCCACACTGTCACAACCCACACTATAACAACCCACACTATAACAACCCACGCTGTCACAACCCACGCTGTCACAACCCACGCTGTCACAACCCACGCTATAACAACCCACGCTGTCACAACCCACACTATAACAACACACGCTGGTACAACCCACACTATAACAACCCATGCTGTTACAACCCACGCTGTTACAACCCACACTAACAACCCACACTATAACAACCCACGCTGTCACAACCCACACTATAACAACCCACGCTGTTACAACCCACACTATAACAACCCACGCTGTCACAACCCACACTATAACAACCCACGCTGTTACAACCCACACTAACAACCCACACTATAACAACCCACGCTGTTACAACCCACGCTGTCACAACCCACACTATAACAACCCACGCTGTTACAACCCACAATATAACAACCCACACTGTTACAGCCCACGCTGTCACAACCCACACTATAACAACCCACGCTGTCACAACCCACGCTGTCACAACCCACGCTGTTACAACCCACGCTGTTACAACCCACAATGTCTCAACCCACGCTGTTACAACCCACGCTGTCTCAGCCCATGCTGTCACAACCCACACTATAACAACCCACACTATAACAACCCACGCTGTTACAACCCACACTATAACAACCCACTCTGTCACAGCCCACACTGTCACAACCCACGCTATAACAACCCACGCTGTCACAACCCACACTATAACAACCCACGCTGTCACAACCCACGCTGTCACAACCCACGCTGTTACAACCCACGCTGTTACAACCCACAATGTCTCAACCCACGCTGTTACAACCCACGCTGTCACAGCCCACACTGTCACAGCCCACACTATAACAACCCACGCTGTTACAACCCACTACTGTCTCAACCCACGCTGTTACAGCCCACACTAACAACCCACGCTGTCACAACCCACGCTGTTACAGCCCACGCTGTTACAGCCCACTACTGTCTCAGCCCACACTGTTACAACCCACGTTGTTACAACTCACACTGTCACAGCCCATGCTGTTAGAACCCACGCGGTTACAACCCACATTGTTACAACCCACTACTGTCTCAACCCACACTCTCAACCCACACTGTTACAACCCACGCTATTACAACCCACACTGTTACAACCCACACTGTTACAACCCACGTTGTTACAACCCACTACTGTCTCAACCCACACTGTCACAACCCACTACTGTCTCAACCCACGCTGTTACAACCCACACTATCACAGCCCCTGCTGTTACAACCCACGCAGTTACAACCCACAATATCTGAACCCACGCTGTTACAACCCACGCTGTTACAGCCCACTACTGTCTCAGCCCACGCTGTTACAACCCACGCTGTTACAACCCACACCTGTCTCAGCCCACGCTGTTACAACCCACGCTGTTACAACCCACACTGTTACAACCCACTACTGTCTCAGCCCACGCTGTTACAACCCACGCTGTTACAACCCACGCTGTTACAACCCACGCTGTTACAACCCACGCTGTCAAAACCCACACTGTTACAGCCCACACTATAACAACCCACACTGTCACAACCCACACTGTTACAGCCCACACTATAACAACCCACACTGTTACAACCCACACTGTTACAGCCCACACTGTTACAGCCCACGCTGTTACAGCCCACACTATAACAACCCTCGCTGTCACAGCCCACGCTATCACAGCCCACACTATAACAACCCACACTGTCACAACCCACACTGTTACAGCCCACACTATAACAACCCACGCTGTTACAACCCACACTGTTACAGCCCACACTATAACAACCCACGCTGTTACAACCCACACTGTTACAGCCCACACTGTTACAGCCCACGCTGTTACAGCCCACACTATAACAACCCTCGCTGTCACAGCCCACGCTATCACAGCCCACTACTGTTACAACCCACGCTGTTACAGCCCACTACTGTTACAACCCACGCTGTTACAGCCCACTGCTGTCTCAACCCACGCTGTTACGACCCACACTATCACAGCCCACGGGGTTACAAACCACACTGTTAAAACCCACATGTATCAGTTCCCACACTAATACAGGGGTCCCCAAACCTTTTTGGCCTTTGACCCCATGTTGATATCTGAATATGTGACCCCATCATCTGAAAACAAGTTGCTTTGATGGTCTGTCCCAAATCAGTGTGTCAGTCTTTGGACAGTTTAGCGGAAGGAAGGAAGGAAGGAAGGAAGGAAGGAAGGATGGTTTGGAGGGACTGATGGTGTAGTTGATGACAGTTTACCTGAAGGAAGGAAGGAAGGAAGGAAGGAAGGATGGTTTGGAGGGACTGAGGGTGTAGTTGATGACAGTTTACCTGAAGGAAGGAAGGAAGGAAGGAAGGAAGGAAGGAAGGAAGGAAGGAAGGAAGGAAGGAAGGATGGTTTGAAGGGACTGAGGGTGTAGTTGATGACAGTTTACCTGAAGGAAGGAAGTAAGGAAGGAAGGATGGTTTGAAGGGTCTGAGGGTGTAGTTGATGACAGTTTACCTGAAGGAAGGAAGGAAGGAAGGAAGGAAGGAAGGAAGGAAGGAAGGGAGGGAGGGAGGAAGGAAGGAAGGAAGGATGGTTTG